>NW_023459406.1:39037-40318 GCF_013731165.1 Rhagoletis pomonella | reverse complement strand
TAATCGCATATATTTTTTACGCGAGACTTGCCGAAACCTCAGAGCTGAAGGCGGAAAAAATGAATATGTGTATGCATATATGTACATACGTACATGTATGTATGTATGTATGTACATACATACATATGTGTGTATTAAAAAATATTGTTTAAATTAAAAATTTTTGAAATCTCAATTTTTTCATTCTTGTTACTGACAGAATTGACATATTGATGGTCCTGTGCTATAACGACACAATGCAAAATTCAAAAAATAAAAAGTTACTACTGTTAAGTGGCTCATGTCTCTAATCTTTGTCGAATATGTAGAGTTAGCAAGTAAACATTCGAAAATTGGTGGGCTATATATCTAACGATTTAACTCGAATTTTACTCGTAACCATTGATTGTGCAAGCCAATTTATCAATGTAAACGGTAAACTTCGAGTTAAAAGGATAACCTGCTGTTCTGCACGTGGGCCTTGAATGATTAAAATTAACTTTCTGACATTTAATTATCTTCTATTACATCTGTAATTAAACGTTTTATAAATCAGTTTTCATACATACATACGTATGTATTTAGATCATACTTAAAAATCGGTAGATACATATTTAATTACACTTGAAATTGTACTTCCTGCAAATCCAAGACTATTTCCACAACAACCTGAACAGCCCTCATGACTTTTATGCTATGGAAATTTCCACAAAAAGTAACGGTTGAAAAAGAATTTTTCGGTATTCATTATATTTTTCAGCTGACTACGATAAAGCATTATACTTTACATTTCGTGTAATGAATCAATGAAACGAAATAAATAAAATGTTGTAGAACATTCTACCATGCATTACCGGCAATGTCTAAACGAAGCGAAAAAATTAGAAGACATTATAAGGCAATGCGTTCTAGAACATGTTACCACTAAAAGCGATTACCGACTTTTTGCTGGGAATAGATATAACGTACACATATTTACATAGAAACGTACATACAAATCTACATATATATACACATACATATGCCCATTAAAAACCGAATGCAGTGCTGGCATTAAAAGCTTTTGCTAGGTGAAATGTGCAAGTACACATGTACAAATCCTCTGGTGGTAATATTCCTAATTACGGTATTAAAATAAAGTCTTAGAGCTCGGTTTATCTAAATATTACAAACGTAATACTACTAAAAAATACGAATGCAGTTAAACAGTGATACTTCTGCAGGTGCGCACAAATCTAGCTAAGTATGTGTGTCCCGCGCGTATCTGGAGGCGGCCACAACAATCACGGCAGCCACTTCGTT
>NW_023459406.1:38399-38937 GCF_013731165.1 Rhagoletis pomonella | reverse complement strand
ACAATTTTCGAAGGTTTACTTGCTAACTCTACATATTCGACAAAGATAAGAGACATGAGCCACTTAACAGTAGTAACTTTTTATTTTTTGAACTTTGAATTGTGTCGTTATAGCACAGGGCCATCAATATGTCAATTATGTCAGTAACAAGAATGAAAAAATTGAGATTTCAAAAATTTTTAATTTAAAAAATATTTTTTAATACACACATATGTATGTATGTACATACATACATACATACATGTACGTATGTACATATATGCATACACATATTCATTTTTCCGCCTTCAGCTCTGAGGTTTCGGCAAGTCTCGCGTAAAAAATATATGCGATTATCTTAGGGCTGCCAGACGTCCCGGTTTTCCCGGACATGTCCCGGTTTTAGACTATTTGTCCCGGTGTCCCGGTCCACCCGTAAAATGTCCCGGGTTTCGTTTTAGTGTCCCGGTTTTACATTTGATTGCACAAATTGGAATAAAAGTTCAAAAATCACTACACTAAGTGAAAAAAACGCGTTGTAATATTCAGAAAAATGTTA
>NW_023459406.1:37732-38299 GCF_013731165.1 Rhagoletis pomonella | reverse complement strand
CTTTCATAACACGCACGCGTGGTGTTGATTCAAACGCAACATTTAAATGCACATTGACATGTCTGGTGGAGCTGTATGCGCGAAGATGCTTGCCACAATTTGCTAACCTCCAGATGGTCAGGGCTCAATTCCCATTACAACCAGCATGGAATTTAAATATTTTTTTTAACTTAATTATGAAAAAACCATCAGTAATTGCAAATCGCTTCATTTTAATTTGGGCGTATTTGAAGTGAATATTTCTATACTAAATACTAAAATTTGTGTACTTAAATGTATTACGATTTGGGTATTTCTCTAGGGTGGTGTAACAACCCCTAAAAAAGGTGCGGAAAAGTCGGGAGGGGTACCAAACGACGCGTTTCGGCCCCCCTAATAACAATCCGGAGGAGGGGGAGTAATATTATTAACCATTTAAAAGTTATGAACAAAAGACTTTTGTTAAATTTCGTTGTTTTCTATGAGCAATTACCACGTCAAAAATGCACTAAATCACCAGTTTCCACTTTTAAAACACTACTAAAACGTTTCCGGTTATTATTTTATGCAAACCAAATCATTTATTCA
>NW_023459406.1:36499-37632 GCF_013731165.1 Rhagoletis pomonella | reverse complement strand
GTTCGTTAAACGGCGAGTGTAATGGCTTACACGAAAGTAAAATATATATGAATATTTCATAAACCGTTTTATAGCCATCATAAACCGTTTTATAAGCAGTGAACACCGCTAAAGTGCTCTCATGAATGAATATTAATAAAATGTAACCAAAAATAATAATAATAATAAAAATATTAATATTAATAAGAATAATAACAAAATAATAATAATAATATTTATCAAAAGTTAACAAAAAAAGTTTGCATATACATAATTGAAATAAGCACACCTAACGACACGAACATACGCAAAAAATCCTCCGTGAACTACGACAATGAAAAAGGGATATGCAGACAAACTACATTTAAAATAATTCCCTTTATAATACACCGTGCAACAGTAAATACTACACACAAAAAAATTAATATATTCGCGAAACTATGGTTAACTACAGTAAAACTGCGTACTTAGTTTTTTCTCTCTGACGTCAGGATTTTTTAAGGACTTCGATATTTAAAATATGTGATTATTTCAAAAAATTCATAGCAATGTAGGGTAACAATAAGGGTATCATATAAAAGATCTGTAGAATCATAACAGAATAAATATTTGGTGCATAAGGACGAATGGGTATGGAAAATGTCCTTTACATATTTTGTCTTTAAATATCCTTGAAAATTGGCAATTTTTGTTTTTTTTTGTTTAATTATTGTTTGATGACTAATATACGCACGACTTCATCATCGAATTTCGTCCTGCAACTTTTATTAACATAAAAAGCTTTAACCACTGAGCTATGCACATCCCGTAAACTCGTATTGCTAATTAATTTTCCTTATTCAACCTACTGCTATCAAGTGCAGCTGATTTGCCGCTATTTAAACTTGACAGTGTGGTTGTTGTTGTCAATTCTATACATCCATTTTGCTTTCTTGTATAGTTTCAGGCAGGCTCTTCCTAAACTATGCATTTGTCAATATTATTGTGGCTTGATAACATTTAATTTTAATATTTTTATTCAGCTTTGTACCACGATTATTTTATTAGGAAAAAAGCAATAAAGTCTAGGCGGTAGAAGTTATAGCATAAAACCTTTCTTCCGAACATTGGTATGCTAAAAAAAATCCAATAATACACCATAGTAGGCGGTAATA
>NW_023459406.1:34284-36399 GCF_013731165.1 Rhagoletis pomonella | reverse complement strand
CTTGTATAGTTTCAGGCAGGCTCTTCCTAAACTATGCATTTGTCAATGTTATTGTGGCTTGATAACATTTAATTTTAATATTTTTATTCAGCTTTGTACCACGATTATTTTATTAGGAAAAAAGCAACAAAGTCTAGGCGGTAGAAGTTATAGCATAAAACCTTTCTTCCGAACATTGGTATGCTAAAAAAAAATCCAATAATACACCATAGTAGGCGGTAATACTCAAACCAAGCCAACGCAGGAACGGGGGAGGGGAGTAAAATAATAGTAAGCGGCCGCTGTGGTGTCATGGTTAGCAGTGCGCAGTACCAATCCTCAGGGCGTGGGCTCGAGCCCAGTTTTCGACCTACATCAAAAAATAAAAAACAAAAATAAATAATAGCGATCGTCCCTCGGCAGGCGATGGCAAACCTCCGAGTGCATTCTGCCATGAAAAACAGCTTCTCATAAAAATACAATCGCCGTTAGGAGTCGGATTAACTGAAGGTCCCTCCTCTTCGCGCACAGTTTAGCCAGTAGTAAACATTTTTGGGTTGTTGTTGTAGTAATGGTCGTTGTTGTAGCTTACTCACCCTTGAGGAAGGCACTGGGTTGTGTGCTTCTATCTAATAGCATTCCTCAGAGTTTTTCTAGATTTCAGGGTTGTGTGCTGCATTATTATTAGATTAATAAATTTAAGCATTAGGTAAATCGTGATTTTATTAAAAGAAAATTATAAATGGTGTAGCAATTAAACAAATGAGTAAGAGTAATCTATAAAATAAAGAATGTTAAAATATACATACATTAATTATAGTAAGCTTAAATTAACATAACAAAGTACTTCAGTATTCTTTATTTAGGATCCGGCGTTGTTTCTATCCAAGAATCAAAAAAGGGTTTAATGAAGAAATTTGTACATTTGGCACGAGCCAATAAGTAATTAACAAAATAATACCTTTGATTGGCAGTGTGGGTGGCATATTTGAGATAATTACATAGAAGTAGTTGATTCGTTTAGCTCGAAAATATTTCGCTAACTTTTTGCAAACATATTTATCGTAAAATTAATGACAGGCTTGGTCGGCCGCTGTGGTGTAGTGGTAAGCAGTGCCCGCCTCCACTCCGCAGCACCCGGGTTCAAACCCTGGTCAAAGCAACATCGCAAAACATCGGCAGGCAATGGCAAACCTCCGATTATATTTCTGCCATGAAAAACAGCTTCTCATTAAAATACAATCGCCGTTCGGAGTCGGCGTAAAACTGTAGGTCCCTCCTCTTTGTGTGACAACATCAAGGCGCACGCCACAAATCTGAGGAGAAGCTCGGCCAAAGACTAACATATGTGTAAGCGCCAATCTATTATTATTATTATATAATGACAGGCTTGATTAATAGCCCTTCTGGCTGAGGTAAATTTTAATGTTCCCTTTCGAGTGTCGAGACTCTTTCGACCTCTATTTCTGAAGCCATGCAAAACCAATTTTGAACTAAACGAATCATTCCGTGGTTTATGTCAAGATTTTAACTCTCATTCCAGCACGTTTGACATATCGGACTCGATTTTGTGCTATAACAAAAAAACTATCATTTCCACTCTCAATAATTGAAATACTATGTATATTTAGCATATCCATTCAGCTGATGAATTTGATTCTGTAGCTGAATAGTTTTAGATCTCTACACTTAACAAACTCCTGTTTCCACGGCTGGGCACCAAAAAAAAAAGGTTCCGTACGTCATGCGGACTGCGCCCCTCGTGTCGGTTGGGCGGGAATGGAGGGTAAAAACCGTTGGGTTTATTAATAAAAAAAATGATTTCGAGAATGCGGTTTTATAGCACAAAAATTACAATTGATTGTTTAAATTTTTTTACATATCTTTATTCCATATAAAAATCAGTTTTGTTCATTCATTATATGTAAGAAAATTCGCAACACCCTCCACAAAAAATATTGCAAAAAATCAACGGTAATTTTTAGCTATATTTCTCTTACAGAGTTGCATGCAATAATGCTTGCTAATGAAATAAAAAATCGCGCGATTTTTTATTAAAAATTTTCGCCTGCGGCGCCTTTTCCATAAAAAGCAATACTTCGATAAATAATGAAAATTTATAATAAAAAATCGCGC
>NW_023459406.1:32855-34184 GCF_013731165.1 Rhagoletis pomonella | reverse complement strand
TATATTTCTGCCATGAAAAACAGCTTCTCATTAAAATACAATCGCCGTTCGGAGTCGGCGTAAAACTGTAGGTCCCTCCTCTTTGTGTGACAATATCAAGGCGCACGCCACAAATCTGAGGAGAAGCTCGGCCAAAGACTAACATATGTGTAAGCGCCAATCTATTATTATTATTATATAATGACAGGTTTGATTAATAGCCCTTCTGGCTGAGGTAAATTTTAATGTTCCCTTTCGAGTGTCGAGACTCTTTCGACCTCTATTTCTGAAGCCCTGCAAAACCAATTTTGAACTAAACGAATCATTCCGTGGTTTATGTCAAGATTCCAGCACGTTTGACATATCGGACTCGATTTTGTGCTGTAACAAAAAAACTATCATTTCCACTCTCAATAATTGAAATACTATGTATATTTAGCATATCCATTCAGCTGATGAATTTGATTCTGTAGCTGAATAGTTTTAGATCTCTACACTTAACAAACTCATGTTTCCACGACTGGGCACCAAAAAAAAAAGGTTCCGTACGTCATGCGGACTGCGCCCCTCGTGTCGGTTGGGCGGGAATGGAGGGTAAAAACCGTTGGGTTTATTAATAAAAAAAAAGATTTCGAGAATGCGGTTTTATAGCACATTCAATTTCAGTACGATAAAGTGCAAGGTGCAAGTCGCTAAAAATTACAATTGATTGTTTAAATTTTTTTACATATCTTTATTCCATATAAAAATCAGTTTTGTTCATTCATTATATGTAAGTAAATTCGCAACACCCTCCACAAAAAATATTGCAAAAAATCAATGGTAATTTTTAGCTATATTTCTCTTACAGAGTTACATGCAATAATGCTTGCTAATGAAATAAAAAATCGCGCGATTTTTTATTAAAAATTTTCGCCTGCGGCGCCTTTTCCATAAAAAGTAATACTTCGATAAATAATGAAAATTTATAATAAAAAATCGCGCGATTTTTTATTAAAAATTTTCGCCTGCGGCGCTTTTTCCATAAAAATCAATACTTCGATAAATAATGAAAATTTTTAATCACATCGCAAATCGTAAAATCGCACATTTGACACTCCATGACGCTTACTTTTAATTAAAGCTAAAATAACTGTAAACAATAAAAGTAGCGCTGCCATGGTATAGCGAAATTTACTATTATATTTTGGTTACAATATCTTATTTAGATGAAAGTAAAAAGATGAAGAAGAAGAAGAAGAAGAAGAAGTGTATAGTGTAAACTGAGTATAATAGCGCAAATGAAATGTGAAATAAAGTGGCAATACCAGCGATTTGAGGTTATAATAATTTTGCAGGCGCAAAGTTTGT
>NW_023459406.1:32169-32755 GCF_013731165.1 Rhagoletis pomonella | reverse complement strand
CCATAAAAATCAATACTTCGATAAATAATGAAAATTTTTAATCACATCGCAAATCGTAAAATCGCACATTTGACACTCCATTACGCTTACTTTTAATTAAAGCTAAAATAACTGTAAACAATAAAAGTAGCGCTGCCATGGTATAGCGAAATTTGCTATTATATTTTGGTTACAATATCTTATTTAGATGAAAGTAAAAAGATGAAGAAGAAGAAGAAGAAGAACTGTATAGTGTAAACTGAGTATAATAGGGCAAATGAAATGTGAAATAAAGTGGCAATACCAGCGATTTGAGGTTATAATAATTTTGCAGGCGCAAAGTTTGTTTACTCTGTTTTATTAACGAAATATATAAAATAAAAGTGAATAAATGATTTGGTTTGCATAAAATAATAACCGGAAACGTTTTAGTAGTGTTTTAAAAGTGGAAACTGGTGATTTAGTGCATTTTTGGGAATTGAGCCCTGACCCTCTGGAAATTAGCAAATTTTGGCAAGCATCTTCGCGCATACAGCTACACCAGGCATGTAAATGTGCATTTAAATGTTGTGTTTGAATCAACACCACGCGTGCGTGTTATGAAAGT
>NW_023459406.1:30139-32069 GCF_013731165.1 Rhagoletis pomonella | reverse complement strand
TTTTCTTAACAGCGGTCGTCCGTCGGCAGGCAATGGCAAACCTCCGATTATATTTCTGCCATGAAAAACAGCTTCTCATTAAAATACAATCGCCGTTCGAAGTCGGCGTAAAACTGTAGGTCCCTCCTCTTTGTGTGACAACATCAAGGCGCATGCCACAAATCTGAGGAGAAGCTCGGCCAAAGACTAACATATGTGTAAGCGCCAATCTATAATTATTATTATATAATGACTGGCTTGATTAATAGCCCTTCTGGCTGAGGTAAATTTTAATGTTCCCTGACAATCATACAGATTGCATAAGTTATATAACAATTTTGAAAGTAACTATAAACGTATATTGTCTTTTTTTGTCAAACCAAACTGTATGCCAAGTAACCCAGCTGATATCGACGTTTGTAACCCAGATGATCATTTACCTAACAACCCTAAAAACCCAATCTACGTCAAAAAGGCGTATACGGAATGGGGATTTTTTTATTTTGAACACGAAAGTGCTTTTATACTTTTTTGTTTTAAATAAATGTGGTTGTAGTTTGTATTAATAAAACTATATTTTGTTACCACAGCGCACGGCAGTGCGCGCGAGTGACGAAAGCAGCCACAGTAGCATGCTGAAATGACTCGCTTATACATATATACACGAGATTTTAAAGTTTTTATCCAGACGTCCAATCGACATGTTTGAGGTATCGTTGGAAAGGTCTTGCAGATTAACCGGATTCTTAAAAATTAGGCTTAAGTGTTGCGAAACAAAAAAGTTTTTTTGCTTTTGCCGGTTTAAGGGGGCATGTGGGTACACCCAACATATTTATTGTTATTCTATAGGCCACTACCTTTCAAACGATACCTTACATATTAAGTTGCGGCTACTTGTTGGAAAGATATAGAGGTAAACGTGTTTTGGTTCGTGTCTCCACTACGAGATGCTTTGGTATGTATGTGGCGTCTGTACGTACCATCATTTAATTTTTTTCAAACTTTCAGGAATTAAAGTACAAAAGAAACTGTGAAGGTTTTGTTCCAGGATGTCTTGATTCGTATGCCTTTGAGGGCGTGGCTGCTGCCTGAAATTCGAATAAAGGAAATTTTTTAAACTACCACTGATGCCGCACTACTCAGTCCATGTCATTATGTGGATATCAATAGAAGCGTCTTCAAACAAGCTATCTAACGCTATTTTTTGTGTTTATAAAATATAAATATGTCATAACGTTATCGCCTGAAAAGTAAAAATCGGGCTGCTGAAAATATACATTTCGGGAAATTTCTCAAAAACTGGTGAGTCGATTTTATCCTAGGTTTCTACAAGTCTAGCCCAATACCTTAGCTTTCATTTGGTATACAGCCTATATCTGGGAAAACTCTTGTTGTGGAGATATTGCGATTCAAATTGAAAAAATGTCGTTCCAAAAAGGGTCAAATGGTTAAAAATTAACAAATCCGTCTAATTTGGTTACTTCAAGATATAAAAATAACATACCCAGTTCCCCGAAAAAAATTTCCCATTCCCCGATTGCCACTTAAATCGAAATTCCCTGCAAATCGGGGAATTTCCCGCGAGTTGACAAGTTGAAGGATGCAGCTCTGCTAATCACTTCGTACATGTCTTGGAAGCCACAATTTATGTGTGTTTTAGAGTTTTTTTCAGTCACATGTCGAAATTGTAACATTTTACCCCATTTTATCCTGGGAAGACGCGTACAATATTACCTACAGTTGTACATAAATATGTATGTATGAATGCATTTAGTTCACCCAATGTGCCGCTACTACTTACATACATGTGTATAAATAGCCACTGACCAAAACTACTTGCGAAAAAAGCATTAGTTTAATAGCACGAGTGTGACACCTTACACGTGATAGAAGTAAAACTTCATAAAATAAATAATATAAAAAAAACTTTTTAATATACAACGCTTTTATA
>NW_023459406.1:28526-30039 GCF_013731165.1 Rhagoletis pomonella | reverse complement strand
GGCGTTTTTGAATCGGCAGCTGAGATAGGCCGTTTTTCAATGAAATTCTGAAGTAGGGCATTCTTGAAAAGTTTTCTGAGATAGCGCGTTGTTAAAAAATTTTCTGAGATAGGGCGTTTTCGAACTGGTTGCCGAGATGGATCGATCTTCCACTCAGCCATCGATATACTCTGTAAGATTCCTTTCAGTGATCGGACTTCTGCCACATTGTTGTAGATCTGCCACCTACCACACAAGGTCTGAAATCTACCACATATTCGCGTTTTTGAGTAGTTTTATTTTTGCTCAACATAATTTTCTTAATTTTAAGAGCAAAAATTGTCCAACACTAAACACTAACAACAGGCAGAATGGGAGGATAAAATAATCTGTGAAATAGTAAATTTTCTCAATATTCAATTTTTCGACATCAAACATGGTTTTATTGTGTTAAATTGCAAAACATATGATTTATAAAAAGAATTAATAGCGAAAATGATAAAAACCGGCTATTTTGTGAAAGCATTAGCAAATTTCAGTGCATCTCAAATTTCTAAAGCGTTGTTTACTTTTACTTGAGAATTGTCAAAATCGGCAAATCCCAAGCAGCATTTTTGGAACGAGCCACATTTGTTCGCTACATCGTGATGTGATAAAAAGAAAAGCTGGCAGCGCTCTGCAAGGTTGCAGAAATCTTTCAAAATATGTTCGAAACTGTAAAGGAAAAAAATTGCCAAAACCTACGCAATTTTTATCAACTTCAATCTTGCACTTTATTATACTAAAATTAATTTTGTTTTAGACTCTAATTAAAATGTTTGCAATTTAGGAGAAACCAGATCTACCAGATTTTTTGAAATCTACCACATTTTTTTGAAATCTACCACATTTTTTTTAGATTCTACCACACAAATTTTTTTTAAGTCCGATCACTGATTCCTTTGCCATTTCTTAAGATAAATTATCAATTTAAACATTGTTGTAAGCAGCGAAATGTCTTATCTTGAATCACATACATAAATACGTATTTTTCACCGGGTAAACAGAAAAAAAGTTACGAGCAAGTATACCTGTGCGTCACCCTTTGAAAAACGCGGTTTTTGAAATTCTGAGTATGCAGATTTTACTGCTTGAATAGACCTACAACAAGTGTGAACATCGAAAAAACTATATACATTTTTTTTTGTCACACAGTGTAAATTAGATCGTCTTTAATAATCTGTATATCGCCGTTTAAAGTACAAAACCGCGTATCAACAAAATGCAAAGCTGCCTATGTGAGGTTGCATAAATTATTGTCTAGATAGTAAAAACACTCATATTTCAAAATGGTTCTCTTTTTTATAAAGCAATCGCATATCTGCCTAGTATATTTCAGGACGAATGGATAAGGATTGAGCCAAGAGCTTGTGTGAAAAAATCCGATTTTTGGCAGCCAATGTCAGTTACGCGGTTTTGCAGAATCACGATACGCGGTTTGGTACTTTCAACGACGATATATTACTTGTGCCGCAAAGACGTATATATCAGCGGC
>NW_023459406.1:23143-28426 GCF_013731165.1 Rhagoletis pomonella | reverse complement strand
TATAAAAGCGTTGTATATTAAAAAGTTTTTTTTATATTATTTATTTTCTACTTTTTAGTCCTGTCTGAATAAAATTTTGCAATAGATATTAAAATAATTCAACGATATTAATAGAAAGGTGCACACACATGCATTTACATATGTATGTACATACAAACGAGCACCAATTAATTTTATTTAAAGAAATGGCGTGTCGTCTATTTCCGCTGTAGCAAACGTAGTACATAGGGCGACATCTAGATGTCATCTACCTCGCCCTATTCACTACAGCTGTCGCCCTATGCACTATGCTTTTTTATAGGAACTTTTCAAAGCTTTGCTTTGGTGTCGGACACACAACATTGAAAGTTTCTGGATCCACAACATTGAAAGTTTCTGGACACACAACATTGCAAGTTGATAAAAGCGTTGTAATAAAAAGCACATGTGTGCGCCCCACACCCGGTAGAAATCTTAACAAAAATAAACTACGAGACTATCAGACGAAGACAGTTGTTTATTAAATGCAAAGTTGGTACCAAGTTGATAAGTTTTTATCATATCTCATATTTTTTATTTATTTGTACGAATGCAAAGGATATGATCATTCTTTTTCGCTTTATTCCGTATTCGAAAAATTATGTGTTTCAATGAACACATTGATTTGAATACATAATTTAAATTTAGATAATATTTTTAGCAATTTATTTGAGAAAAGTAAAACATTTATGTTATTGTTATGAATTTTCGTCGAATTTAAATTTGCTACCCCAAAATAATTGATATCAAATAAAACACCTCTTAGAGGTAAAATTTTCGAGTGATGAAAGCTGAAGTAGAAACACAAAATTTATGATATCAATTTCGTGACGAAAACTATACGCATTTTTTGACTGCCTTTGAAACGTGCAGAAAATCTTTTTTTTATTTATTCGGAACGTTGCGGAATTCCATCTACTGCTAGAAACACAAAATAAAAAACGGAACTTTTGCAACGATTCGTATGAATAAAAAAGATTTTCCCTACGTTTCAAAGGCAGTTAAAAAATGCGTATTATTTTCGTCACGAAATTGATATCATAAATTTTGTGTTTCTAGTTCAGCTTTCTTCACCCGAAAATTTTACCTCAAAGAGGTGTTTTATTTGATATCACTTATTTACAGCCAATTTCACGCAAGCAATTTAAGTAAATAATGATTTTAATATTTCAAAGTTTATATGGTAATTGACAAAAAAAAAAGAAAACAAAACATTTTTTTCATTTGAATTGCTGGTGAAGCCGGCTGTAAGGCATACATATATGAATGTGCATATGTATGTGGAAAAAAAACTAACTTGGTTTTGTTGAAAGCTAGCAGTAACTAAGGCCACTGGTAATAGGAATTTCTTGGTAGTTTCGTTAGTTAGTAAGGAACTTATAGTCGTAGTTTTCACTTTTTTTTTTTGCATCCCAACATCACAACACTAGCTTCATTTTTATTCAGATTTCCTTTTTTTTTTTTGTTGTCACATACATTCATACATAGGTATAAATTTTACTCATCGGTTAAGAGGTTTTGGATTATTATACTTTTAGTATCGCTTCATAAGGATTTTGTTTTTTTATTATAATCTTACTTAGTTTTGTTCGCACGTTTCTTTTTATATATTTTTTTTTACATCAACATTTTTTTTATCGCTAGAGAAGTAACTGACTTGCTCATTGCCCGCTACCAGGAGCAAGTCACCCGCAGGGAAACTACTAAGACCTAGGGACCGCCACCGTAGGCATACATATGTATGTATATACTTATGTATAGCTTATACCCGCGGGTTTCACCCCACGTTTTTATACAAATATGAAAAATAATTTAATGATGTTATATTTTATTTCTGTGCCCACGTTGTTATAGCTGGTTATTTTTTAAGTGAGTTAAGGTATTTAGGCCGTTTAAAATTATGAATTTATAAAATCTTGTCTGCGCGCTAGGCATACGAAAGATATCAATCCCTTAAAGTTTACCTTAAAATGGTTCCAGGGATACGACGCGTGAACGTGTAACCTTCTTGGAGGTGCCACGGCGGGTTCTAATATTTCCAACTCAAATTTAGCAACCTGGCCTTGATAAAATGCCACTTCTCATTACTGTAGCAAATGCCTCAACAGGTATGTATGCATCATGAGAGTTTTAGATTATAAGGCCGAACCCGGCTCTCCCTTTTCCATTAAGTGAAATTTTTTCTGTCAGTAGGTACGGCACTTATAAAATAAATCTCCATAACAAATTTATAATACTTCCAGAGATTTTTTATCCTTCCAGAGATGTATATTAAGACATTTTTAGTATGTATCGGAGGCGACATGCCTCCTTTTTTAATAACTCAAATTTTTTCCATGAGCAATTGATACATTTTGTATACAAAACTCCGTACCAAGTTCCAGTATTCTTCCATGAAAACTTCCACGGATATGTGGCAAGAAAAAGCCAATTTATACAGGAATCTTCTTTCGTGGATTTAGAATTGATTTTACATACCCCAGTACCAGGTCCCAGTACTCTACCATGAACACCTCTAGAGATATGCAGTATAAAAAGGTAAATTTGTACGGGAGGCACCATGCTCGCTTTTCGAATAACGCAAATTTTTCTCCATGAGTACGGAATTAATTTTGTATACACATCTCGGTGCCAAGTTCCAGTCCTCAGCAATAAACATCTCCAGAGATATGCAGTATAGAAACACACCACCTTTTCCAATAACTCTCATTTTTTTCATGAGTATGGTATTAGTTTCACATACATACATACATATGTATTTCCATACCAAGCTTGAGTACTTTACCCCAAACATTTGAAGAGACATGCAATATGAAACTTTCTGTCAGTATGGGAGGTGCTACGCCTCTTTTCCAAAAACGTCCATTTTTCTTCGTGAGTATGAATATGATTTCACACAGTGTTGGCAAAATGTTAATCTAATTAACGATTAAAAATTAACGATTAATATGTTAATCGCGTTTGACGATTAAAATTAATAGGTCGTAATCAACTGTACGATTATTGGTTAATTTTTTTAATCGTTAATCGCTGACTGCGATTGTGATTAATTAATTTTAATCATTAATCGTTAATCCAATTAAAAAGAAAATCTGATTAAGTTGTCTAGTTTGTCCGAATTTGAAACCGAACACCAGTCATAGTAATTATTTTGCGTTTTACGCTTATAAAAAGCACAAAATATAAAAACATTATAATTATTGTTATTAGTACATAATACATAAACTGGGAACTTTTACAAACCTGGTTTGTAAAACGTTTGTTGGTAAAGATCTTAATGAAAATGCACACCAATTGCTCAGATTGATGAGGAAACTCGACTTAGCCATACCGGATCAACTTGCTTTGAGTGCACAGGAAAATTCCAGCACAAACTAATTAATCACCAAACCTACTTGATCAAATTAATTAAATTAAATTTGATTAGTTTATACCACAACTTCACTATCCTTAAAAAAAAAAAATTGAGCAGGACTAAGTATATTCTAGCTCACAGGTTGTCTTTAAAGACACCTACGCCTCTGAGGCGTATGTTTGGGCTTTACATAACTTTCAAGTAGATTGGGCTTCTAGGATTAAGGAGGTATGTATATCGTCGTTTAAAGTGCAAAACCGCGTGTCAACAAAATGCAAAACCCTGTATCAGCAAAATGCAAAACCGCGTAAGTGAAGTTGTAGAAATAATTTTATAGAGTGTAAAAACACTCATATTTCAAAATGGTTCTCTTTTTTATAAAGCAATCGCATATCTGCGTAGTATATTTCAGGACGAATGGATAAGGATTGAGCCAAGAGCTTGTGTGAAAAAATCCGATTTTTGGCAGCCAATGTCAGTTACGCGGTTTTGCAGAATCACGATACGCGGTTTTGTACTTGCAACGACGATATATTACTTGTGCCGCAAAGACGTATATATCAGCGGCATATCTAAGTGAAGTGGGTAGAGTAAGCAAGCTAAAAATGCTTTAAATAACCTTTTTCTTGGACTAACTACATTTATTTTTAGCCTGTTATGTTTGCCGCACAGCTCTGCCGCTGCAGAGGGCATTTTCTCAGATCTGAATTAGATCAAAATAAATAGAACAAATCGCTTCACTTTGCCAGTGGTGGAATGAATAATGTTTCTAAATGCCTTAAAAAGGATTAAAAAATTTGGATTCTGAGTCGTATAAGTACAAAAAGTATTTAAACTAAAAATAATATTATATATAAGACATTTTTGCTGTTTTTATCATACTAATACCCAGTTGAACTGATACATGTAAGACATTTTCGTTATTATAATTATACTAGTACCAAGTACTACTGATACGTGTAAAATTTTTGCAATCAATAAATGCTAAATTGTTTTGGCAATTGGGTTTTCATAAAAATTATTGTGCACAGTTTAGCCAGTAGTAAACCTTTTTGGGTTGTTGTTGTAGTAATGGTCGTTGTTTTAGCCATACTCACCCTTGAGGAAGGCACTGGGTTGTGTGCTGCTTTCTAATAGCATTCCTCAGAGATTTTCTAGATTTCAGAGTTGTGTGCTGCATTATTATTAGATAAATAAATTTAAGCATTAGGCAAATCGTGATTTTATTAAAAGAAAATTATAAATTACATAGAAGTAGTTGATTCGTTTGGTTCGAAAATATTTCGCTAACTTTTTGCAAATATATTTATCGAAATATTAATGACAGGCCTAATTAATAGCCCGGCCCTTCTGGCTGAGGTAAATTTTAAGGTTTTAATATATATTTCTCTTACAGAGTTGCATACAATAATGCTGCCTAACGACCTACTCACAATAGACGCGTTAAACCATGACCATGTTGAGTAGAAGTTTACAGGTTGAAAAGAATAATGAAATTGTCGAAAATACGGGAATAATCTAGTCTCGGCGGAACATTTCTAATTTAATGCAAAATACGGGACGTCCCGGCAAATACGGGACATTTGGCAACGCTAGTACATACTGTAGCGGACTTTCCTGATTGCTGGGCATAGCTCATTATTGTCCAGGATCCTGTAAGGAGTAAATACCATATCTCCTCAAGAAATTAGAACACACTCGCTTCTAGTTTATAGCCTCTTTATTTGCTATACTCTCGCTATATCCACTCCCTAAAGTATAGAACAAGAGTAGGTTTAAATCCTACAGCTAGCACCAGTCTCAGTGGTTAAAGCCCACTTCGAATATATAGTAATAGTCTCGGAGGTCTGATCCCTCTTCCAGTACCCGTGTGACCCACGTTGCGACGTGTGCCACGTATGCCTAGCCAA
>NW_023459406.1:1950-23133 GCF_013731165.1 Rhagoletis pomonella | reverse complement strand
GGAGGTTTGATCCCTCTTCCACTACCCGTGTGACCCACGTTGCGACGCGTGCCACGTATGCCTAGGTAATGAACAATGCTTGTTAGCAATGCTCCTTTTATACAATTGTGTCCATCCGCAGACATTTATGCTCATAACAATTGTTTGTGCTTTATATGCAACGTAATAATTCTATATATGTGTGTGCAGTGCGCGCTTCCACTCCACCCTGGTCAAAGCAATATCCCAAAAAAATATAGAAAAAAGGTTTTTTCTTAACAGCGGTCGTCCCTCGGCAGGCAATGGCAAACCTCCGAGTGTTTTTCTGCCATGAAAAATAGCTCCGCATAAAAATACAATCGCCGCCTTGTGTGACAACATCAAGGCGCACACCACAAGTCGGAGGAGAAGCTCGGCCAAACACTAACATATGTGTAAGCGCCAATTTATTATTATTATTATATTATGTGCATATGTACAGTAAGCTTAAGCATGTATGCACGTTGACTAACAAATACGATGTGTAACTAGCCCTTAAGCTATTTTGCAATTGTGTCTAGACCTTAAGATTTGGTTGTTTTGTTAAGATCGTGGGTAACCACCATCTTGGCATTGAATAAAATAATCAGAATCAGATTGGCTACCAACCACACTAGACGTGTGTTTATTATTACAGAAATCGTTTAAGCGTTTTCAGTACATAGGTATATACGTATATAAACAACAATTCAAATAAGCGTATGTACATACATATATATATAAATAATTCAACTATAAGTATATATTTGTAAATGTGTCTAACAGCTCATAAAATTCAAATTTAAAAAAATGCATAGTATATATATAAATTGTTGTGGGGCCCAGGGTCACAGGATCCGGGGTCCTCACAATACATAGTCGTATGCATGTTGGAAGCAGTGTGACCGTTTTGCTCCAAGTGGATCAAAGGCGATAAATTTTTTGATGAATTTTGGAGGAACACTCCTTTTTAAATAGTGTTACTTTTCCAATCGTTAAAAAAAATTCACAATTCTACATTTTTACAATTTCTTCGCACATAGTGCTAAAAGGGTGAATGAATTTGCCGAGTTTAAAAACTACTACGTTGGTTTTAAAAATCACAAAATTTTTCGAGTGTCAAACATTCGTTGGTTATCGTTGAAGCAAGTTGTTGATCTGTTACTGTCCCAGTGAAGCGCGTTGTAATTATCTGTCATACATATCTTCTTTTTAATGTACGCAGATGATGTGAAAATTTATAAATCGTACGTATCAATCAAAGAGAAGCATTTGCTACAAGCACACTTAAACAACATGGCTAACTGGTGCTATTTAAATCGTATGCCTCTAAATCTGGAAAAATGTAAAGTAACGTGCTTCGCGCGAAGAGCTTATTCAGCCACTTTCTTATACAATAGATTATCATAATTTGGAACATGTATACAATTTTGTGGACCTTGGTATCACAATGGATCCGAAACTTAATTTTAATCTTCACATTAATGTGACAGCCAATAAGGCTAAAGGTGTACTTGCATTTGTGAAACGATGGTCAAAACATTTTAATGACCCTAATCATTATTATATCATTATATCACTAAAACCCTGTTTACAACTTTAGTAAGACCGATTCTGGAATATGGTTCGGTGGTTTGGAATCCAAGGTATCAAATTTACTCAGGCAAGATAGAATCAATTCAAAAACAATTCCTACTTTTTGCTTCAAGAAATTTCCATTGGGGTTCTCAATATAACCTTCCGCCTTATACGAGCCGATTAAAACTTATTAATCTTCTTACGCAGTCGCAGGGAAATTTTTGGTACAATTTTTATCACACAGTTGGTTGCGTTCACCGTAGGAATGTTTGCTTTTATATAAAAATCAATGGTAGCATCAATTTTAGTTTTTACACCGACTTTGGCCGAATTTATTTCCACTCGCGTTTTGTAAAAAAAATAATTGCAGAACTTGTTTCATGCTCGGCAACTTTGCGCCCTTGTGTTCACTTTCACATTTTCTAACTAAAACAAGTAAGAAGGTCTAAGTTCGGGAGGAGCCGAACATTAAATACCCGGCGCAAGTATTAAATATATGATTTTTACTTTTCCGAAAGCTACCGCTACATGGTAAGCCGGGGTGTATAAATTTTGGGTAAATAAGCGTCCTTAAATTTCGAAATATTGAAGTTTCAAGCATTTCTGAAATTTACCGTTATGTGAAAAGCGGCCTCAATTTTAGTCCGATTTCAATAATTTCCAACGTTTTTCTTTTTTGTGGCAAGCACAATATCCGTACCGAGTTTGATACAAATTTGTAGAACGGTTACCGAGATACATATATGTGATCATAAGTGGGGGGCGCCACGCCCATTTTTCAAAATTTTATCATAAACGTATTTCTTGGTAAAGAATTGGTGCAAGCATATATTTTGAATAAATTTGATTACCGTTATATGGGATGTGGACCAGAGTCCTGCACTGAATGAGTAAAACACAACGTTGAGCTGCTTGCGAGAAACAAAGTGTGATGACCAGGGAACGGATTTTTAGGACCTAAAAACCTATAAAAAAGGCAGAATAAAGTAACGAAATAGGCTGGAAAAGGCAAAATAAAATAGCGAAAAAGGCAGGAAAAGGCACTAGGTACTGTAAAAAAGGCAAAATAAAATAGCGAAAAAGGCAGGAAAAGGCAAAAAAAAGGTACTGCAAAAAAAGCAAAATAAGGCACTAAAAAAAGACAGAAAATACGAAGAACAATCAAAAAATATATTTTTTTTAGAAATGTTTATATTACAAGTAAAAAGAGAAAAACTTTGAACAAGTTTCATTATATGAAAAATTTGTACTTTGAATCTTTGAACCGAGTTTCTAACTCATAAAACTTTAATCTGTATAGATGTACTAACATTGAACCACAAGATGCATTTTGAAGTTTTCTGGCAGCATTTTCATTCGATTTTCGCGAAGAAAAGCCTTGAATGTACTTAATGTGCGTTCGACGTAATTGATACAAGTGGAGTCCAATTTAAATACGGAACGTTGGCAACGTTCATATTATCAGGAATAAGGGCGATTTCCTCGCCCTTTACAATTTTATCCACACCCCTTATTGCCTTCAAGCCTACGTTAGCTGAGAAAACGGCTTTGAAATTTTTCAACACCAATTTGGCAAGAGGTCCCTGCGCTTCTATAAGCCGCATGGGCATGTGTATATTTTTTAGTCTTAAATAAAAAAAAATTGTAAATGCTATAATCACTTTTTTAAAGGTAGAAAAGGCAAAAAAAGGCAAATATCTTAAAAAAGGCAAAAAAAAAGGCAAATGTCTTAAAAATGGCAAAAAAGGCAACATCAAATATGGAATCAGGGAAAGCTAAATCGTGGACATTCTTAATCGAATATACTCTATCTCTTTAGCAGAAAAAAAGGCAATTTCCATAAAATCCGTTCCCTGGTGATGACAGTTGAGTAGACTGTGTGTGTTTGCATAGAGAGCGTCAGATTGGCAACCCTTGCGTCGACGGACCCAACGAACGTTGGCCAATACTCAACTTTTGACGCACGTAAGTCCGTCACTGCTGACAGTTGTATAACACCGCGTTTACACAAGACAATACCAATGAGAATATGCATTAATTTACACACTGTTGAGTAAAGTAGGCATCCAGAAAAAAAAC
Organism: Rhagoletis pomonella; assembly: GCF_013731165.1. Taxonomy (NCBI): domain Eukaryota; kingdom Metazoa; phylum Arthropoda; class Insecta; order Diptera; family Tephritidae; genus Rhagoletis; species Rhagoletis pomonella. The sequence continues at coordinate 19,479 of NW_023459406.1, read as the reverse complement.
TGTCTTTGAAAAGCTAGAGACAGTGACAAAGACATCAAGAGAAGTGTGAATATATTAGTATAAAAATGTGAATGTTTTGCTATTGTTTCTGAAAAATTGACTTGTGTAAACCCCAAGCATGCGCCCATAAGAAACAGCGGATTTATGTTTGCAGACGCAACACCTTCATTGTGGCGTATCTCTACGGTACGTACGCCACTTCCTTCGCATACTTTTCCGTTATTGACGTACAAGTACCCATTCTAACGGGCCTATGAAGCAAGCGAAATAATCACGGAGAGTAAGCAAGTGTGAATGGCGCTCACTTATTGTTATGAGAAGAGAGGGTTAGTTAATGGACTTTAAACATTAGTTATCTCGCGAAATGAGCGAATAAATAAAGGATCACTTTTGAAGTAAGTGGATCAAAACGGTAACACTGCAGAAGACTATGCAAGCGAAATGTTTTGTGCTAATGTTGAGTATATACATACATATGTACGTACATGCATATAGCAGGAATTAATTTCATTTAAAGAAATGGCGTTTCGTCCATTTCCGCTGTAACGTACGTAGTGCATGTATTTATATTTAACTTCTTCTGGCGGGGCGACATCTAGAGTCCTCTAATTGTATGTCTTTGATATGATATTTACAGCGAGGTTGATATATAGACTAGGTTGATATCTAGGCTTTACCATAAATACCTTTGCTATATTTATAGTATAAATGGTGGCCTGGACACACAATATTGCAAGTTTATAAAAGTGTTGTAAAAATAAAGAAAAATGAAAAGTTTGGTTTAATTAATATTGATCATGTTACGGCTTACGTTGCTTGAACCAGAGTTGTGAAAAAAGCATTAATTTTTTAATGCATTAATGGTTTTTAAAGCAATAATGTTAATGTAAAAAAATTATGCATTAATGTTTGAAATTCGTTCATATAATGAACAATATCGCTAAACATAAACATGCAAATAAAAAGTGCGCGCAATACGACGTATCCACAACAAACTCCAATGCAAAAACAATTGAAAGGAAATAGTAGTCCGACAACGGTGAGTTTGGTTGAGAGATTGGAAAAGAAACTAGAGTCATCCTTGAGCGATATAATTTCAAAATTAAATGAGAGCAAAGAGCGTGTTATGCAAAGCATAGGCAGCGTTGCCAGGTTGACGTTTTTAACGTCATTTGGACGTTTTTATATCCTGTTGACGTTTGGGCGTTTTTTGTGTAAAAAATTACGTTTTTTAACTTCCCAGTAATTTTTCTCTGTTACTAAATTTTGTAAGTAGAACTGATTTGGAATTGTTTTCTTAATAAATCTATACAAGCTTTGTTTTTTGCAGCAGCTGCTTCAAAAAATATTTATTCTTTCGACACTTAACCCTCTAGTGGGCCAATTTTGTTATGAGTTGAAAAATTCAGGAATGGGTGATTTTAGCACGAGAAATCCAAAACTGATGTCCATTTCGATCTGTGACAGTGACTTTTTCCTACAGGGGAGAAAAACCAAGACCGTCTGGTGACGGGCTCGCCGATATACGAGTACTTACACATATTTTCAGCTTTCTCATTCACAATGTTGACCTACGAACCGGCAAAGCCGTCCGCAGACGGTCAAAAATTCAAACTAGGTTTAAATATGTCGGCAAGCCGTCTGTAGACGGCCTGAGTTCGAAAGCAATTTTCTCCATTTCGGATAGTCACACAATGATGAAACTTATATCAAAATACTGCGCTTTTAACTACGAAACCCACTGAATTTTTTTGTATCAAAAAAATTTTCAAAAGAAAAAATTTCTTTAATTACGAAATTATTAAAAAGGAAGAAATAATTAATTTTAACCGTGTTTTCAAAATCTGTAATTAAACTGCCGATTAAAATAAAACGGATTGACATAACGGATTAAAATTTACTTCGCCATAAGGGTACGATTTTTGTCTAAAGATCGTGCCTTACGAATATAGAAACAAATTATTATAGGTGCACTAAAAAGGTGTTTAGTTAACGACCGTCTGGGGGCGGTTCTGCCTACTAGAGGGTTAACCCTTATTTAAGCGCATAAAGAAAATGACACAGTTAGTCGCATGAGACCCCTTATCGAAAATGTAATGAACGTAAAAAGGCTGAAATATTGCTATGTTCCTTCTTAACAGAACGTCATTTAGCTTTTTCGACAACAGATCACTTAACCAAATGTTTACAAGAAGAAAAAAATATATATTAAAAATCAACGCGATTCTTAAGCACCTTAAAACTTGCGCTTTATTGCCTTGGAATTTAATGGGCTATCATCCTGCATACTCAAAATATTCTAAAAAATCTGAATAAGAGGTTGAAAATATAGCTGATATTTTACCAATTTTTTATAATTTTTGCACAAACTTTGAAATGTGGATTTATATTTTGTTTGTTATATAAGAAGCTACGATTTTATAGAAAAATAATAAACATTAAATAAACAAAAAAGAAACAGCCGAAATCGATGACTTAATCAGCTGATCACAAGTATATGTATAAAATCATTTTTATATTAACGATCTCAAACCAGTTTAGAATGAATTTTAAATGTGAGCAAATGACATTTAAATATACCTTACGTACGTATGTACCTTTGTATAAAATGAAAGTTTAATAAGAACAATTCTTTGTGCATACATTTGAAAAAGACTTTTTGGGTAGAAAATGATGTTTTTTCAGACCAAGAGGGACGTTTTCTCATGCCGAAGACCTGGCAACACTGAGCGTAGGTGAAGTTTCTGCAGAGCTCACTTACCTTAAATCTTCGCTTAAGAAGCTCTACAAGAGAGAGTGATTTAGAACAACTCGGTAGTGAAGGTGCGGAACAAAACAAAGACGTGCAAGCCCTGTGTCAACAAGTCGATGAGCTTGAATATATGGCTGACTTCCAAAACATATCAATACAATGTTTGGAAACTGTTATACTGCGGTATTCAAACTGTTTGTATATGCAGAGTTGCGACACATTGCAACCATATACATTGCATTTTTTAAATATTCAATATAGCAATGAACAATTTTTCTGAATTTTCCATATTTAAAACACCAATGCTAACCAATAACAAACGAAGCATCAACTTTGTTTCTGATGCGCTGCTTGCTCAGCGATACGTTTCGATAACTAATCGGCTGCGTTTTGGAACAGTTTACATTGTCAATATTTTGTAGTTCGACGTTAAGGAACCTTATACTTTGTACGTATACAAAGCAATTGACGTTTTGGAAGTCAGCCTATGTTGGTGTCGACAGACGTGATTTTGTTTGGTGTACCGCAAGTAGCTAATGAGAGTCTAGCTTCGATGTTCTCGCAGCTATGTTCGAAAATTAATTTGACCCCAGCGGCCATCCGCTCAGCCGTTCGCACACGCAAGAACAACAGCAACAGCACGCACTCTCCGATTACCTTCAAGCTAAACTCTGTTTATGATCGCTCACTTCTGTTCAAAGCCATTGCTGGCGCGTTTAAATCGGAACGTAAGTCGCTCAACCTTCGCGATTTTGGGATTAATTGTGATGGGATATTCTTTGTGCACGAGTGTCTGTCCAAAAAGAATCGCGATATAATGCACTAGGCATCCCATTTAAAGAGGAAAAAGCGCTTGGTGAGTGCATTCACGATTCGTGGGCATGTTTATGTGCGGAAGGATACGGATAGCGAAGCAGTTGAAGTATATGACACAACGAGCGTTGATTGCAGCGCAGCAGCTACGCAAACCAGAATATTATTGTCATCTTATTTACACGTTAAGAGATTTTGCTGTATCATTGTTTAAGTACACATATATTTAAGAGGTACTGTATATGTTTATCCCTCACTTCAAATTACTTTTCTATTCGCTTGTCCTTTTTTTCATTTTCTCTTCATAACTGGCCGTAAAGAAGCATCTCTTATATGCATTCGAATTGAGTACTGACCCTAGCGTACACACTAAGCAAGATAATATTAGGGTTGCTCTTAAATTAACATGTGAGTATAACAAAGGTTTTAAAATTTGCCACTTTAATGCTCGGAGCTTAACAGCAGACAAACTGGATTACTTAAGCCATTTGTTTTCTGAAACTAACATTGATGTGATATGTGTAACTGAGACGTAGTTCAAAGCCTGTGTAGAGTGCTAAACACATGCTCTGGGCGATTTTTCACTGTTAAGGAATGACAAATCTTCTGGTTGCAGAGGTGACGGCATGGGTATCTACTTTAATCCCAAGCTCAAGTGTAAAGTGTTACATAAGTCAACTTGTTCTGATGTTGTTGAGTGTTTGTTTGTAGAATTTAGTGTTAATGTGCAGAAGTGTCTCGTTGGTTGTGTATACAATCCACATAAATGTAATGATTTAACGTCAAACTTTGCGAAAATCAGTGAGTCTGTTAACTATGTTCATGTCCTCGTCTGTGGTGATTTTAATGTAGATATTTTAACAGATAACGCTAAGTCGAAAAATTTATTGAGCAACTTTAACTCAACTGGCATTACGACACGCTTTGCACCTCAAAATAAGCCAACCATGTTAGATATATTTGACGTCAGTGATGTTAATAGCGTAAACCATGTTGACCAATTTCCCTTGGCAGGAGTATCCGACCACGAATTAATGTTTTTATGTTATGATGTTGAGTTCAATTCAGTATAACAAGTAACCAACCTGACATTTAGAGATTTCAAAAATATAAATATGGCTGCCTTAATTGACGAAAGTAACTCACTGGACTGGAATTTATGTTGGTTCCTTTCAGATATTGATGAAAAGCTAGATTATTTTACAATGTTGGTAAACAACTTGTTTGACAAGTATGTCCCTCTTCGTACCATGAAAAGAATTGATAATACGAAACCCTGGTTCACTAAATCTATTTTAAACCTTATTAAGCATTGAAACAAAGCTTACAAGTATTGGAAGCGTAGTCCTACTTGTGAACGACGGGATGAATATAAGAATTTACGAAATAAAGCAACTACAAAAATACGCCGGGCTAAAATACTATATCTCAAGAGCAAATCCAAAGATTTATGGAAAAACTTAAAGTCATTAGGAGTCTGCGTAAAGGACAGGAAGACATGTATGATTGACCCCGATGAAATATAATTCATTGGAGTAAACAGGCAGAAAACATCAAATTCTCCCTTTAAGATTTACCAAAGTCTTGTCTGTGATCCCGTCATTAAATTTTCGTTTAATACAGCCACTGAAAACGAAGTTTGCGTTTTGCGTTTGCATTTTTTTTAAATTATTCTCCCCTGTGCACTTCCATCACTTACACATATTATCAATTATGTTTTGACGTCGTCCACATTCGACTCAACGCCAGTAAAGTTAGTAAAGAGCTATCTCTCGATGAGGCAACAATAAGTTCAGTGTCCTTATTTCTTCTGGTGTACCTCAGGGTTCAATCCTAGGTCCCATATTGTTCACAGTTTTTATCAACGATATTGTAAATTGCTATCAATACGCATCTATACACTTGTATGCTGAAGATACGCAGATCTACCTTTCGCGTCCGCTTGGTCTTGGTGAGGATTTGGTGTGCAGACTTAATGATGACCTCAAAATATTATCAATCTGGTCAAAGGCAAATGGCCTTTGCTTAAATGCAGCAAAACCTCAAGTCTTGCCAATATCACATCATTCTTTCGATCTCAGTGAATTATCCCCTTTAATGCTGGATGAAACGCAAATCACATTTCAATCGGTTGTGACGAACTTAGGCTATAAAATGAACTCTCGGCTGACTTGCATAAATCACATCAGCTTTAGCATTGGGGTCGAGCCAAAATGCAGGGTGTGGATGAAGCGTAAAGGGGCCGAGCCAAAATGCAGGGTGTGGATGAAGCGTAACACAGCACGTGGGCGATATTTTGTGCCTAGCCACTCCCACATCAAGACCGCAGTGCGCGATATCGCATCCTTCAAGAGGTGACCCTGTTTCCACAGAACACTACGGATCTAGGCCCGAAGGGAGTCCAATCTTCCCTCATTGGATGGTTTGCAGTCAGGGGGCTTTCCGATTGTATTTTAACAGCGCCTCCTGGATACCCGTCCGCCTCCGGGAGTAACGGTGGACTTGCTGCGGCAAGGGGCTCTGCCGTAGTCGACCGTTCTTTTCCCCTTCAACTTTTTACGGTCACCGAGTAGGTGACCAAAGACACAGATGATGAATAATTTTAAAAGAGCCTCGGATCCCCGCACGGGTATAAGTGCTGCCGTCGGACACGGCAAGAAAACGAAGTCGAAAATCTCGGAAACCGCTTTGACGGCACCGATTGGACCTAAACGGTCCCACCAAACTTCTTTCAGGTCACCTGCACCGTCGGAGGGAAAAGCTATACCCCCTGTGGGCAAGCCTACCCCCGAAGACACCGTTATGAGCAAACCACTCGAGGGAAGTTCTAAACCGGTGGAAGGCACGCAGGAGGCCCGTCTCCCTAGGCCCGTTCCGGGCACTCCACAACTGGCCAAGGACGTGGGCGCAAAGTCCTCTACGGACAGGCCCTCGACGTCTGAGCCCGCACCCTGCGCAATTTCCGCTTCAGTAGAGTCGGGGGCAAATGACTCGCATCAGCGCCCCTGCTGCTTCAAAGCCTTAAAGAAGGTTGCTCCATCCATCAGGGCTCAACGGGACTGTCGATCTGCGCCGAAAATCATCGAAAAGCTCGGAACCATCCCCGAAAATCAGCTGACGGTGGAGCAAAAAACCAAATTAGAAGGGGCAAAAGGGATTCTCGCCGCTAGAAGCAAGCGCAAAACAGGAAATAGCATCATCGATCTTTGAATAACACCTCGAGTGAGTCCAAGAGGCACAAAACCTCGAACCCACCTCTCCCTCAGCCTGCATCCCTGCCTTTTCAGACCTACAGCGAAGCGGCCAAGGAGCACTTCACGCTGGCATTGCTGGATAGGGGCAACCCTGACTGTTATACTGGAAGTCTGTCCTGATGTGACTGTGTAGGGTGTACAAAGGGATACTGGACAAGCATCCTGGCCCTGCACCTGTAATGCGCGATGCCGGATGGCATCAAGGTAGGGTGAAGCTTGTCTCCTGCGCCGACGAGCGCTCAGCTGGGCTATTTAAGGAGGCAATCGCTTCTATGGGGCAGCTGTGGCCGGGGTCAGACTTGGCTGCTGTGCATATGGACGAGATCCCTAGCAGACCACGAGCCTGTGCCTGGGTACCAGCCGAACCATCCGAGCCTAATGAGATTCTGGAACTCATTCAGCTGGGAAACGAGAGGTTACCCACCAATTGGAGGATAACTCGAGTTGGCGAGGTCAAGGAGAAGCAGCGTTACATCGCACTCGTGATTAAAGATGCTTCCATCCCAGTCCTCGAGAGCTGTGGTGGTTTAATAAGCTACGGCTTTTACTCTATCACACTGAAGCTCCACCAGCAGCAGGAGCAGAAGGAGTCTCAAAAGACTGAGGAGGGTGGCGCCTCGAGCGGCCCCAACGCGTCGCACAACGCCACTAGCGAACCGACGCAAGAAATTTGTAACGCCCCGAGCGGACCAGTGTATATGGAGGAAGTGTGCCGTGCGGATGTATCCGACACCGCGACGGAGTCTGAGAGCGATACGTGCTCAGTCTCCGCTTACGTAGACGGTCTACAGCCGCTGGGCCACACTACCTCAGGACCAGCTTCTGGCTTCAGAACCGGAGGAGCTCGATTGCACTATCGTAGCTTCCCAAGGTCAGGAGCCTGAAGCGATGGACGAGGACCCTCCCCGGGACTCCGATAATGGTGCAAGTGCTACAGATTAACTTGCACCACCCTAAGGCGGCTTCGGCTGCCCTACTTCTACACCCATGCAACAAAGCAGAGGATCCCGTTCTAATCCAAGAACCTTGGATCGTCAAGAACAAGGTTTGCGGTCTAAACTCTGGCGCCTACCAGGTGGTCTTAGCACCAGTCACAGGTAGGATTCGAGCTTGTATTCTAATTAAAAAGAATCTTTCTTATTTTCTACTCTCTCACTACAGTGACGAGGACACCGTTTGTTTCAGTGTGCATGGCGCACGACTGTCAAGACATTCCGCCAAATCGACTGCAGGGCGTGGTGAAGGAGGCCAACTACAGGAAGCTTCCCATGGTCATCGGGTCTGACGCAAACTCTCACCATGTTTTATGGGGCTCCAGCGACACCAACCCACGAGGTGAGTCACTACTCGACTTTATTCTCAGTTCTGATCTATGTATAAGCAATTCTTCAAATAAACCCACGTTTATAACTTCCAACAGAAAGGAAGTTCTGGACATTACGCTAGTCTCAAACTACTTCTCTGAGTACGTCAGGGACTGGCATGTGTTAAGTGAACATTTATTCTCCGATCATCAATATATTTCCTTTAGGCTCTCCCGAAGAGCCCCACCTCTTTCGTGTTTCAGGAATATGAGGCGAACCGATTGGACCAAATATAAAATGGAGGTCTCGGTAGCCCTAGACGCTTCTCTCGGTATGCACGGCATACCGTTAACAACTGAGGAAGCGCATCTTCCAGCGACAAAAGTGTGTTTCTTTCGGTGAGCTGGACTCATCGTCTTGTCACCAAAGCCTGCGACATAGCATTTAAAGCTTCCTGCCCAGCAACACGTCCAGGGGGCAAGAGGAGACCCCAGTGGTGGAATCCGGAGATCTCCTCGCTGAGGCGAACCAGCAGGAAGCTTTTAAATCTAGCGAAATAAACTGGATCTTGGCAACCCTACAAGGATGCCCTGAAAGCCTTTGAGAGTTCAGTACGAACAGCTCAAAGGGAATCTTGGAAAACTTTCTGCGGCAACATTGAGGAAACCTCGAAGGGCAACTGACTACGGAAGGTGCTATCAAATCTCCAGGTGCCCCAAACTATATCCAAAAACCTGATGGTGAATGGACCTCCTCTTGCAGCTAAATGCTAGATGTTCTCGTGTACACCCACTTCCCGGAGTGTACAACAGAACCAAAGGCAGACGCGACAAATCAGATGACTTATCTTCCACAGCACTAAGTAGAGAGCATAGTGCAGCAAGAAAAGGTGAAGTGGGCGATCAAGGCCTTCAAACCCTATAAATCTCCTGGGCCGGACGGCATATTCCCTGCCGAAATTCAGCAGGCAGTCGACCTTTTATGCCCACTGCTTTCTGAGATCTTTAAGGCCTGCCTTCGCCTTTGTCACATTCCTAGAGGATGGACAAAGGCTAGGGTAATCTTCATACCGAAAGGTGGAAGGGTCTCTCACGTCAAACCCAATGACTTCAGGCCAATAAGCCTAACGTCCTTTCTTCTTAAAACTCCAGAAAGACTTCTTGATGCCCACATCAGACAGCGCCTTCCTTCTGAGGGCAAATCCGTGGACACTGCGCATCACGAAATTGTGTCAAAAATTGAAAAAGGACTCGCCTTTAGAATTTTCCTTAGGCGTCTTTCTTGACATAGAAGGCGCCTTTTATAATATTATTCCAGAGGCCGTGGTGGGCTCACTTTCCCAAGTGGGGCTGGAGCGGCCTCTGGTGGAGCTTATAAGACTTCTTCTTGAAAGAAGAATTATCTCGTCAGAGTTCAAGGGGGAACGTCGATAACCAGGCATGCAACGAGAGGTACTCCTCAAGGAGGAGTTCTCTCCCCACTACTCTGGAACCTTACAGTAAACTCAATTCTGATGAGACTGCAGAGTACCGGCTGTCACGTCGTAGCGTATGCCGACGACATTGCACTGACAGTCACGGGCAAGCATCTCCAAACGCTAAGCCAACTTTTGCAAAGCGCTCTCTGCCTCATGAACAGCTGGTCGAGGGAGTGTGGACTTAAAGTTAATCCCACCAAAACCGAAATGATACTTTTCACGAGGAAATATAAAATACGGTCTTTTCAGCCTCCCTCTCTAAACGGGGTGGGACTTACATTCTCCAACGAGGTTAACTACCTCGGCTTAATTCTCGACAGGAAGTTGGACTGGAGGTGGAACCTTTCGGAACGATCCAGGAAAGCCATTACCGCCCTTTACGCTTGTAAGGCAGAGGTAGGGAAACGATGGGGTCTGAAACCACATATAATACACTGGATGTATACGGCGGTTGTCCGACCCATCCTTTTCTATGGGATTACCGTATGGTGGCCGGCTCTATAAAAATCCACTTACAGAAGCATATTGGACCGAGTACAAAGGGCGGCAACCATGTTAATCACGGGTGCCCTGCCCTCCACCCCCAGTAGGGATCTGGAGACTGTTTTGAATCTTCTCCCTACCGACCTCTACGGTAGATATCAGGCCAGCTGCAATGCAAGTAGACTGAATGCAGCTCTTACATGGAGAGACCATAGGTTCGGTCACTCAAAAATTCTGAGCACCATTCCAGCAACCTTACATTAGCTGGATGACATTAGTCCACATTTCTGCTTCGAAAATAGGTTTTCTACCAGAATTCCAGACAGAAGCAACGGGGTAAATTGCTCGGACTTGGATCCAGGATCTACTGCTATATTTACGGACGGGTCAAAGCTCGACAATAAAGTTGGAAGCGGAATCTACTCCAAAGAACTCTCGCTAAACCTAAGCAGGTGGCTCCCTGACCACTGCAGCGTTTTTCAGGCGGAATTAACAGCCATAAGGGAGGCCGCCCTATGGCTTAAAAGTGGAACAAACTGTGCACAATCCGTCACTATTTACTCTGAGAGCCAAGTAGCGATTAAATCTTTGCAGTGCAGTAACACTTCCCCAAAGGTGGCTGCCGAATGCAGAAGTACCCTAAACGAGCTTGCCGTGAAAGCCTCCATTAACGTGGTATGGGTACCCGGGCACTGTGGAATACCGGGAAATTGCGCGGCAGATGAACTGGCGAGGGGGGGAACTGAACTACGCCCAAGAAACTCTGCGCCCGTTGCAGGCGTTCCCCTGTCCTTGAGTAAGCACCAACTGAAATCTATTTTCGTTAAATTGGCCAACGAACGTTGGGCGAAAGAACCAACATGTTCTGTTACAACACAGATCTGGCCAATTATAAACGAAAAACTATCTAAAACTCTCATACAAATCGACCGCCCCATTATTAGCACAGTTGTAGGTATAATTGCAGGACACTGCTTAATGGGAGCGCATGCTAGGCGAATGGGTTATCCCGCAAACTCTTTCTGTCGTGCCTGCAGGGACGAGTAGGAGGTGGAGAGTATAGAACACTATATCTGCCACTGCGACGCCCTGACAAGGTCAAGACTTGCTATTTTTAGTCAACATACTTTTCGGTATTTAGCCGATCTCGACTCTGTGGACGTCCGCGACCTTCAACGATACGTTAAGGTCACACGATGGTTCTATCATTTGGGAAACTAGGGGAAAGGAACCAGAGCTCCTTCATAGTGGCATCACAATGGGTCAAAATGGCCTAAGTGTGTCTCTCTGCCGTTCCGTGCGGAGTGACAACCACCGTAACCTAACCTAGCATTACTAAAATTTACTATGTATTAAGGAATTTGTGGCATAGTTGCTATTGTCTACCAGTTCACGTAAAACTAAAACTTGTAAAAACATTCATCGTTCCTCTAATCTTCTATTCTAAGCTAGTATATGGAAATCTCGCCCATGAATCTAGAGCTAAATTAAACCTTGCTTTGAATAATGCTGCGAGATTCATATATTGTAAGCAAAAGTATGATCATATTTCGACATACACAGAAAGTATTCTAGGCTTGAGATTAGAAAATTACCTTAGGGTGCGAAATATTCTATTTCTATTTAAAATAATTAAATATCGTAAATCCGGCTACCTTTTTGATAAACTCAAATTTGTTGTATCATCTCGCACTAACAACATTGTCGTACCAAAGTATATAACTGTAACGGCATCTAGATTATTCTTCGTGTCAGACTATGGAACTCATTACCAATATCAATTAAATGTATCAAATCGGATAGATACTTTTAGATGGCAGTTACAAACTTTTTCTTGTACTTGCCTATTTATATGTTCTTCTCTATCCTCTCTTTTTTATCTTTTTCACTAATTATTTATTATCTGTTACTCTTCTCTAATAACTGGATAAGTCCTAGACTTTAAGCTTAGTTTAAGTTACAAACCTGTAATTTATAATGTAAATATGTACAAAGAAAAGACTACGTCTTACCGTCCTAATAATAATAAATAAATAAACACTCCAAGAGCCGCCTCATCGGATGTTGTCATTGTCCATGCTTCTGCGCCATATACCAGCACGGGCATGATGAGTGACTTATAGAGCGTGGTTTTCGTACGTCGAGAGAGGTCTTTACTCCTGAATTGCCTACTCAGTCCAAAGTAGCACTTGTTGGCATGAGTGATTCTGCGTTGGATTTCAATGCTGACATTATTATTGGTGTTAATGCTGGTTCCCAAATAAAAGAAGTCGTCTACTTTTTCAAAATTGTAACTGTCAACAGTGACGTGGGTGCCAAGGCGCGAATGGGCTGACTGTTTGTTTGATGACAGGAGATACTTCGTCTTGTCCTCGTTTACCACCAGACCCATTAGTTTTGCTTCCTTATCCAACTTGGAAAATGCAGAACAGACTTCGCGGTTTTTAATATCGATAAGCCAGCAATTGCACCCTCTTGTATTAAATTGTTCCTGAGCGGTTGGGTTCTTCAGCTCTTATTATCTTCTCCAACATCAGATTAAAGAAGTTACAAGAAAGGGAGTCGCCCTGTCTGAAACCCCGTTTGGTGACGAACGGCTCGGAGATGTCTTTCCCAATTCTGACGGAGCTGGTGGTATTGCTCAACGTCATTTTACACAGCCGTATGATTTTTGAGGGGATGCCAAATTCAGACATAGCGGCGTACAGGCAACTCCTTTTAGTGCTGTCAAAAGCGGCTATAAAGTCGACAAATACGTGGTGAGTGTCGATCCTTTTCTCGCGGGTCTTTTCCAAGATTTGGCGTATTGTACATACCTGGTCTATGGTGGATTTTGCAGGTCTAAAGCCACACGGATAAGGCCCAATCAGTTCATTCAGTCTTTCACACAATACGCTCGATAAAGCCTTGTAACCTATGCTTAGAAGGCTGATCCCGCGGTAGTTGGCGGGGTCACCTTTCTTGTGGATTGGGCAGAGCACACTTTAATTCCAGTCGCCGGGCATGCACCTTATCAACTCCCCGCCGTCGTACTTGAATAGCTCAGATGGCAGGCTGTCAGCTCCAGCAGCTTTGTTGTTTTTCAGCCGCGTTATTGCTATACGTACCTCGTCATAGTCAGGCGGTCGAACGTCGACTCCGTCATCATCGACTTCGGGCTCGGGTTCTTCTTCTCCACAACTTTCCGTGCTGCTACCATATAGTAGGGCGCAAAAGTGTTCCCTCCACAACTTAAGTGCGCTCTGGATATCGGTTACTAGGTCGCCATTGTTGTTCTTACAGGAGTACGCCCTGGTCTTGAAACCTTCCGAAAGTCGCTTATCTCTCTGGTAAAATTTTCGGGCATTCTTGCAGTCGGCCAGCATTTCAAGCTCTTCGCACGCACGTATTTCGGCCTCTCTTCTTACTGCGGAAAATACGTCTCGCTTCCCTCTTCAGATCCATATAGCGGTCCTACATAGCGCGCGTTGCGCCCGATCGCAGCGTGGCCTTGTAGGCGACATCTTTTTTCTCTGCAGCTTCCTGACACTCCTCATCGTACCAGTTGTTCTTTCGGGCTCGCTGAAATCCGACTACTTCTTCAACGGCGGTACTTAATGCGCGGGAAATGCGGTTCCACTGCTCGCATATGTCGGTTTGTTGAAGAGTGCTCTCTGAGAGCAGGTGTGAGAGTCGAGTAGCGAAAGCACTGGCTGTCTGTTGTGATTGCAGCTTTTCGACGTTAAGCTTTCCTTGCATATTTGGGCGCACATTTTTTTGCCGCACAGGGGCGTGTGCGTATCTTGGCTACAACAAGATAGTGGTCCAAGTCGATATTTCGGCCTCGGAGTGTGCGTACGTCTGACAGCCGCACTCAGAGTCGTTTAATGATTACTTAAGGTGTCCCTCAGTAACGATTTGAAAAAATTCCCTCTCAGAGTCAGTTAATGATTCGTTAACGGCATTTATTGAACATTAAAGTTAATAAAACAAAAACATTTACTTAACTTTTTGACGAATGATTTTGAAATTTTTTGTTTGTTTTCAATAAATTGCAATTTCGATAACTGTCTAAGCCGCCGCTTAAGCCGAGTTCAGCGGCCGTGCGCGCGCACTTTGGCGGCAGTGGAGTCGACGCGACTCCGAAAATAATTACCGAGCGCGCACGGCCGCCTCCCAATCGTCGTGCGAAAATCCGCACAAAGCAGTTCAGCTACTCAAGTCGGACAACGCGCACGCGCCCCCTTAATATCAGCAATTTTAAAACATCTTTTTTAACTGTGTCATCCAAAATATACTTTGAATATATGAGCAAACTATTAAGCAAAATACATAAAAATTGAAAACCAACGTGTTTCCTTAAAGCGGAAAGAAACTGTGTGTGTGCAAGGTGAGTGCGAAAGGCAACCATTGGAATTATTCATGGTCCTTCGCAGCCAACCGTGGCCCAGCTCCTAAAGAAAAAAAAAAAGAGAAAAATTTTAGAACTTAAAAATAAATTAATAAAACCTACAAAAAAAAATCGGTTCTCGTACGTCCGCAAAAAACAAACATATAAAAGCAATTTTAAGAGTGGAAAAAAGATACAAACAAAAGTGCACGTATATACATACATATACATATACGCAAAAAAAAAAAACACAAGAAACGTGAAAAATAAAAATTGTTAAATTAACAAAACATATACATTTTTTGGAAAAAGAAGTGCGCAAACAAGCGTTCGAAGTGCTACACACAAGTGAACATATTCACAAAAGTGCAAACAATTTGAAAAAAACGTAATTTTGTTGCGCAAAATTTCAAAAATTTATATACGCAACAACAACTAAAAGAAGAAGAAAGCGCAATCAGCAGCCATCAACCAACCAAACCATCAGCCAACATTGGAGCGACATCACCAGCATCAACATAAGCGGTAACAACAACACCAGCACAAGAAGACCCCGGCGCAAAAAGGACTTAAACACATTCATCGCTACATAAATCAAGGAAAGTATTAAGTCGGCAAATTTTTAATTTCCTTAAAAATTGAAATAAATATAACTTTCATATTCTTAAAAGTTATATTATTTCTAATAAACTGCCAACGGGCATACATACGTATATACATACATATATATATATATAATTTCATAAAAGGCGTATTTATTCTCGCCAAAAACGGTTTCACTAAAATTGCGGATATTTTCTTGCCGCCCAAAAATCTCACATCGGCAATTTGCCGCTATTGAATTTTGGTAGAAACATTCCGTTTTCCGGAAAGCGGTATATCTCCACTTACCGCCAATCTTATATATATATATGTACATATATACAAATTCTGATATATACCCCAAAATAAATTCCGTTGCAGTTTATATGCCTACTGTGTCCCACTGTGCAAGAACAAAATATTAGCACATTAAAATCACATACTTTCCTCTGCTTACCAATTTTTGCCGTTGGTCGCATAGTTCGTTGAACTTGGCTAAACAAATTGCCGAAAAACATAAGTGCACTATTTCCCATATATCATATGTACATACGTTAGCACATAGAAACATTTTTACCAGTTGCATTTTCTGCAACTATTCGTATAATAGCTAAGAGAGTCGCTGCTATTTATCGAACAATACAGTCCACACGTACCAAGCGCACTCTAGCTTATTTTAATTTATTTCAATCTTGCTTTTCTCTGCTGCACTCACCAAGCTAAGAGAACGTAAATCAAAGCCCGCTCTCTCAGCGGTGAGCGGCTCTTTACGTATTATTATATCCACTTGTGCATTCCCGCACACATACATACGTACGCACTATAATCAAAACAAATTCTCTGTTGTTTTCGTTTCTTAACTCACCACTGCTGTGACAAAGCATAGCTTAGCCATATACTCGGCTTCATACGTAAATATTTGTGCATACATACGTACGTACATTTTTACATTCTACATATTCTGCACTTTTGTACATACGTGCTAACAAAGAATATTGTCACACGAATATTATCCATAACGCGATAAGAAGTGAGTTCAAGATATCAGATACATGCAACCCAGTAGGGAAAGCTCCCGAATTGCATTGGTCTAGATAGTGATAAATAACCATTACTTTTTCAGTATTTACATAATTAGTTATATCACATTAAATATTTATACATACGTATATTTCACCACGTATATAAAAGTGAAAAGTGTTTGTGATTTTTTTTTTCTCGTACTGAAATTTTTCAAATCCAAATTCCGCGGATTTAATTGGGACGCTCCGTTTTCACGTAATAAAAAGTGCTGAACCAAAAATTAAAGCAAATATAATTTCACGTAATTTGCAAGAAACAAAAAAACACAAACACCGCCACAAAATCTTTCTGTGGCACAAAGTGCAATTTTTACTCGTTTGACATATATTTTTCTAATTTTTGCGAACGTTATCTGGGTGGTACTCAGTAAAATTTGATAAATTTTTCTCTCAATTTTTATACGTGTGACCTTCCACAGCATTAAAAATGCCACTTGGACACAGTCCACCAAAAATGTCTGAAATCGAGACAAGGTCAAAAACTGCTTCGCAAGAAGCCACCGGTGGTAAGAGGGAACCCTCACCGCGCCCGAAACCTAAAACTTTTGACCCATCCGCTCAAAAGTTTATAGCGGAAAGTGACAGTATCATGAGATACTGTGCAAGATTCAGTGATGCACCGATCCAAGACCACACTGAATCATATCTTATGATAAAAGACAAATCACTAGATGATTGTTGGGCACGGCTTCAGTCCGCCTATGATTTGGTTTTTTCAAAGCCAGATGACAGCCTACCCGAAAACTTTAAGAGTTCGGTAGAAGGCAAGTACTTCACTTGCCTTGAATTATATGAGGTGACCAAAGCTAAAATTGCCGATCAACTGTCGTTGATTAAAGCAATCGCCGCACCGAGTCCACCACCCCGCGTGGAACACACCTCGGCAGAGGCAAACGTTTTTCTTCAAGTCCCACCTTGTGACACGGAGACATTTTACGGTGGTTACGAAGAATGGCCCGCTTTTCGTGACATGTTCACAGCGGTGTACATCAACCACCCGAAGCTCTCCCGTGCTCAAAAACTGTATCACCTTCGGTACAAAACTCAAGGAAAAGCCGGATCCATCGTCAAGCAATACCCGCTCAGCGATGATAACTTCGAGCTGGCCTGGGAAGCTTTACGGTCACGATACGAAAACAAACGTATCTTGGTTGACAACCAAATTAAAATTTTGATGACTTTGCCGACTATTCAATCCGAGAATAGCGAGCAACTTCAAAGGCTGCAAACATCAATTAACAACTGTCTGTCAGTTCTTAATTCCCAAGACGTCCAGACAGACAGTTGGGATCCCATATTGGTGTACATTTGCTCATCCAAATTGCCCGAAACCACACTGTCACTTTGGGAACAATCTCTCTCTTCTCGAAGAGATTTACCCTCATGGTCACAAATGGACGATTTTCTTACTTC
>NW_023459406.1:1290-1940 GCF_013731165.1 Rhagoletis pomonella | reverse complement strand
CGAAGAGATTTACCCTCATGGTCACAAATGGACGATTTTCTTACTTCAAGATACGAAGTAGTCGAAAGACTTAACCGGCTTCATCCAAGCCAAAATAAACAAAAACCAGTCGCTCATCAAAATGCTGCGCAAAACAGGTCCTTTAACAGGACTCAAACCTTTGTGGCAGAACCTAAGAGGGAACCAACTTGCTCTTACTGCAAGTCCCCTCATCCCATTAGAGTCTGCCCACAATTTAAGCGAATTTCGGTACCGAACCGAGTACAATTCGCAAACCAAACCAAGCTGTGCAAAAACTGCCTTGGTAATACCCATAGCACTAATGAGTGTCCGAGCAAGTGGGCATGTACACATTGCCAACAACGGCATCACTCCCTGCTGCACATGAACCCCAAACCACAATCTCGACACTCCAGTGCGCGAGCGAATGAAACCGCCGCACAACACACTACTGCCCAGTCGACACCTCCCGCTCGACAAGCGCAGTCAAGCTCCGATTCCAGCGAGCAACCGTGCTGTTCCAAACAAGCACAAATACAATCATTGCACACCGACAATGATAGCAAAATTCTCCTTCCAACTGCCATAGTCGCAGTTGAACACGAGGGTGAATTGTTTCAACTTAGAGCCCTGATTGATCAAGGCTCACA
>NW_023459406.1:0-1190 GCF_013731165.1 Rhagoletis pomonella | reverse complement strand
TAGTTTATAAAAATTAAACAAGAAAAAATAAATAAAAATGGAAAAAGAAAATGTTTCTGCCCTAGCACTCGAACTCGGATATCTCGAATGGCACGCCAGTGCTCTGCTCACTCAGCCATTGCGTCTGTTGAGCCAGTGCGCGCAAAACGATATAAATACTTATTTTTATATTTTATTTCAAACTGAACGAAAAAATTGAGTGATGCCACAAAAATGAAGGGCCGCAACTGGGGCCATACTTAAATTTTTTATTTCATAATTTTTAACTCTGAGAGGAATTATTAATTAACAGATTTAACGATCATTAGTTAAGTGCCCATTAGATTTAATTTAAGGAACGTTTCTGAGTGCGGCTGTCAGAGTTAAAAATTATGAAAAAAAAAAATTTAAGTATGGCCGCAGTTTGAAATAAAATATAAAAATAAGTATTTATATCATTTTGCGCGCACCAGCTCAACAGACGCAATGGCTGAGTGAGCAGAGCGCTGGCGTGCCATTCGAGAGATCCGAGTTCGAGTCCTAGGGCAGGCAAATTTTTTTTTTCTTATTTATTTATTTATTTTTTTTTTCTCATTTAATTTTATAAACAATCTGTATTGCATTTTTTAGCTTTTTTGATCTAATTTTCTTTTGGTGTATAGATTTTATTGCTTTAAAAAGAAAACCATTTTTTTTTAATTTAATTAAATTGTTTGCTAAAAGATAAACAAGATCAATAACAGGCCAATTCTGGCATCTGTCTTTCAACTCACCTCAGTCTTTCGAGAGACAAAAGTCTTTATATTTCGGCAACTATCTTGAAAGCCCTTTTCTGTATTTCAAATAACGAATTGACAGATGTGCTAATAGTGTTATTATATTTATCGCTTAGCAATAAATTTTCTAAAAACTAAATGAAATGAAAAACAGGAAAAACGAAAAATGTTACAAACTGAAAGTGAAAGAAAAAAGATGATTCAAAAAAGTTTCCAAACGTTAAATAAAATAAAAATGTGAATTTTTTAGGCGATAAAACTTAAAAAAAAATTGTATGAAAAAAATTCGTTGCCGAGGATTGAACTCGGATCTCTTGAATGGCACGAAAGTGCTCTGCTCACTAGGTCATTGCCACTGTTACAGCAACGTT
Source organism: Rhagoletis pomonella (assembly GCF_013731165.1). Taxonomy (NCBI): domain Eukaryota; kingdom Metazoa; phylum Arthropoda; class Insecta; order Diptera; family Tephritidae; genus Rhagoletis; species Rhagoletis pomonella. The sequence goes on along the minus strand of NW_023459406.1, from coordinate 64 downwards.
ATCGAAATTGCAATTTGTTGAAAACAAACAAAAAATTTCAAAATCATTCGTCAAAAAGTTAAGT
>NW_023459405.1:48794-59899 GCF_013731165.1 Rhagoletis pomonella | reverse complement strand
TTATAAAAATATTGAATTTATTAAGTGCACAGAACCGGGCTGTAAGTATATACATATTTGTTATAAAAATATTGAATTTATTAAGTGCACAGAACCGGGCTGTAAGTATATACATATTTGTTATGAAATATAGCTGTGTTATTCAGTATATTTTTTTCTCACTGAAGAAGTGAAGATCTTGGTAGTGAAGATTTGGTAACTTTTCTTAAGAGATTTTGGTGGAAAAAAATGTTGGCGAGTGGCAACCATGGGCTGTAGGTGTGTGTTTGGTTATTGTTTATTGTATTCGTGTTTTGGGTTAATGTAAATGTAAACTAAGAAATATTAATAGATAAAAAGAAATGCAAAAAAACAGGTGATCTCAGCTATAGAAATTTTTCGACAATCAGCTGATAGTCCGTGTTGATAGGTCAGCACAGCAGCAAAAAAAAAACACCGCTTTTATAAATTTTTTGTATTTTATTTATTCTGGCACGAAAGTTCTTTGCCAACTTTCACGGTGAAAAGAGCTTTTGACATAAATAGTCTGTTCCAATAGCAGTCCGGTTTACAGGATTTAGTCAGAACTTACAGGAAGTCGTTCCTATTGACATAAAACCTGTAAGTGGGAACACATTTGAGAGAGTAACTGAGCAACTGTTCCTAGTCAGAAGTTACAGGATTTAGTCCGGAGTTTCTTTTCCTGTAAGTTCATGAAAAGTGTCAAACGATCAGCTGATTTGCATGTGCAAGCAAAAACTAACAGCGGTGAAAGCAAAGTACCTTATATTTGTAAAAAAAATGGAAGTAAACAACGAAATGTTTGAATATGTATAGATTTTAATAATTATTTAGTGATATTTCAGCTAAATCAGTGTTGTACAAATGACATGTAAACAAACCGACTGACGTTTTTACAGGAAATAGTGCTTTTTGCGTTCCTATGCACTTCTGCATCTGTTCTCCTTTTACTCTCATTTGAGAGAGTAAAATTGTAGTTTGACAGTTCCACAGGTTTTAGTCCGAAGTTCAAAGGAACAGACTAAAAGACAGATGAATAAGTATGTACATATATCATTTTACCCGCGCTGCCCCAACAGCGGTAATGACCGAGTGGGAAAAGCACTGCCGTGTCGTTTTAGTGTTTTTTCCTTTTTAATTATTATATTTTTTCTTTTTAATTTTTTCCTTTTGTAATTAATTTTTTTATTATAATTTAATTTTTCGATTTTATTGTTGTAAAAAAAATATTTTGTTTTTAATTTAGTTTAAGATTTATATAAATAATTTATATTATGTAAACTGAACTTTTCTACCACGTTTAAGTGTTTATTTTATTGCTGCGTTTAGAGAACTTATTACTCGAAGGCAAACAGAAAAACGCTAAGACCTCCTCGCTAGCAGATCTGTGAACTAGTCTTTCGAAAACTGTTTTCAAGATAGTTTCCAGAATTGACAACTGTCTTAAGAAAGACTGTGGTGAGTTGAAAGACAGTTGCAAGAATTGCCCCGTGCGAAAGATTAAATTAGATTAGATTTAGAAGAGGGGGCAGGTCGCCTAGTTACCGCGACCAAAACGATCTATTGTAACGAACCTCTAGTCAACTACAGGTCTGAATGAAAAAAAAAATTCAGCGATAACTTATATGAGCCATTCTTACCGTTATATATTTTTTGCCTAAGTGTGAAGGACAATCGGTTTTATAAAGGTTTTGCAAGACTCACTCGTAGACAGTGCTCTTATATAAGGCTCTGTATGTAGACATATTTTTATGAGACTCTTCTTTTATCCTGTTTTATCTTCCATTTCATTACTATTTAGTGCAAATTTAAGCTTTTCGTTTTCTATATATTTACTTCATTCAGAGTCAGCAACAAACAAATTTATGCACTTCTATAAATTTAAACTTTTAGAGAACTTGCCCATTCTCTATTCGAAGTAGCTTGATATCTATCATGAATGCCGTACAGTCATACCATTTCGTATTTCGTTAGATAAGAAAAATGCTTTGGTTTTGAAGTTACTTATATACCTCTATAAATAACTGCTCTTCCTCTTTTCGAAGTTGGATTCGTTTTCAAAACGATCATGAATACTCTTTATTCATACCATTCCAGACTTTATGTTATCTATATAGGTAGGGATGTAAAAAAAAAATCGATGCATCGGAATCATCGATGTTTGCTATTCGGCGTGTCGATGTTATTTATTTCGATGCATCGATTTTTGTGTGCAATGTACACTGTACATACTAAAATTATTTTTTGTAAGCTTTCAAACTCTTCGCTCTATGTAGTAACTATTCTAAATGTGGATTTTTCATTATTTATGTACTATTACAATATACATTCTATCAATATTATCCAAAATGTTATTGCACTAATAAATTGCTACTTTATTAGTAGAAACGTTTAGTGCCAAAATACCATCTATTTAATTGATATGATATTCTCACTCTAAAACCATTTGGAAATTTGGACAGATTTTAAACATCAATTTCCAAAATTCTTTCACATAGCTTATCAATAAGGCTCGGAATCTCATGCAAATGCATGTTTATATTGGGCATCTTCTAATGGAAATGGTTAAGTTATCTTTACGAATCATGAAATTTCCTTTAAAATGGCATTCAATCGTTAGTGCATATTTTTGCAAATACATGATTTTGCATATTTTGCAAAAGATACCTGATTTTGCATGTTTCTTGCGCATATTTTAGTACATTTTACAATAAATGCATATGGTTTTTGCATATTTTTGATTTACAACCATTTAAATTTAGTGCGAAATCTATTGACAAAACAAGTAAGAAAGTCTAAGTTCGGGCGGAGCCGAACATTAAATACCCGGCGCAAGTATTAAATATATGCTTTCCACCTTTCCGAAAGCTACCGCTACATGATAAGCCGGGGTGTATACATTTTAAGTAAATTAGCGTCCTTAAATTTCGAAATATTGAAATTTCAAGCATATCTGAAATTTACCGTTATATGAAAAGCGGCCTCAATTTTAGTCCGATTTCAACAATTTGCAAAGGTTTGCTTTTATGTGGCAAGCACAATAACCATACTGAGCTTGGTACAAATTGCTAGAACGGTTAGCGAGATACATATATGTGATCACAAGTGGGCGGTGCTACGCCCACTTTCCAAAATTTTGTCATAAACGTATTTCTTGGTAAAGAATTGTTGCAATCATCAATTTTGAATAAATTAGCTTCAATATTTACTGATTTATCGAAGATTTTGTATTTCTCGAAATTACCGTTATATGGGATGTGGGCGTGGTTATTGTCCGATTTTAGAAATTTTCGGCCAGTTGGTATGCTGTACCAGGACCAACAACTGTGCCAAGTTTGGAAGAAATTGGTGTAGCTGTTACCAAGATATACACATGTAACCATAAGTGGGCGTGGCTACGCCCATTTGCCAAAATTTTGTAATATTCTTATTTTTCGTCTAAAACTCATTGCAAATATCAATTTTGAGTGAATTATCTTCAGTAGTTACTAAAATATCGCAGTTTTCGTTTTTCTGAAAATTACCGTTATATGGGAGGTAGGCGTGGTTATTGTCCGATTTTTAAAATTTTCGGCCATTTGGTATGCTGTACAAAGGCCAACAACTGTGCCAAGTTTGGAAGAAATTGGTGCAGCGGTTACCAAGATATACACATGTAACCATAAGTGGGCGTGGCTACGCCCATTTTCCAAAAATTTATAATATTCATGTTTTCCGTCTGAAACTCATTGTAAGTATCAATCTTGAGTGAATTATCTTCGGTAGTTACTAAAATATCGCAGTTTTCGTATTTCTTAAAATTACCGTTATATGGGAGGTAGGCGTGGTTATTATCCGATTTCGCCCATTTTCAATACCATCCGTCCCACGCCCAAAAGAAGTTCACGTACCAAGTTTCGTTAAGATATCTCAATTTTTACTCGAGTTATCGTGTGCACAGACGGACGGACGGACGGACGGACGGACGGACAGACAGTCACCGCTTAATCGATTTCTCTTTTCATTCTGATCATTTATGTATACATTTGTCTATATCTATCTCGATTCGTTTTGCCTGTTACAAACAACCGTTATGTGAACAAAGTTATAATACCCTTGTGCACAAGTGCGCTCGGGTATAAAAATTCCCCTTGGCAAAAAAATTGCCGTTGAGGCGCTCTTTTCTACCTCTGTTAGATGCCAACTATCGGAAGACTGTGGAAGAGAAATGATCAATACGAAAGTACACTAATATGGGTCTTGGGACGTAAAGACATTTATGGAATTGAGGCAGCGGACGAACTAACAAGGTGCGGCTCCGCACTGAATGTGTCCCACGCGGTGGACATGGGCGCCTCGCTCAGGGAGATAAAAGCAACAATTACCGAAATTTATCACTCAAAGCTCAAGCAGAGGTGGAACTGTACAGGATCGTGCAGGATTACCCGGTAGTTGTGGATGTCCTACGACCCTCTTAAAACCAAAGCTCTCTTAGGAATAAGCAAAGAAGATACCTACAAACTTGCTGCAGTATGCACAGAGCACTGGCCCGTTGGGGTAAATGCCGAAAGGATTGTATTGTCCTTAAAAAGGTTCTGTCGTAGTTGCTATGACCCTAGCTCAAAAGCGGCAGTCGAACACTTCCTGTGCGATTGTCCAGCCCTCGCAAGGATGAGGCTAAAGACACTCTGCAAGTCATTCCTACCGAGCAACCCGTTTGTAAATGTTCATAATTAATAAAGTGAATATGTGGATCATCCGGTTATGTTTCAAGTTATTCTCGCTAACTTCAAAGTAATTCCATTTAAGAAGGGTAAAAACCTGGCTGTAGTCGACAATGAGCGAAAATGGATTGAACCGTAAACTAACAATTAAATTAATAGTTCAATTGTTTATTACTTTGCCTTTACGTTTGTGCCTTCTAAGTGCACATCGAAAGTTTGTATCAGAGAGCCAATCTGAGATTATTGATACAACTATAGACCGGTTTGGTGAACAGCCAAGACATTTGCTTCTTAAGTACTTACAGCTTGCAACGATGTATACATTTTTAGTTTATCTTACAAAATTGCAGAGGTATAGTACATAGTATACGGAAAATTTTATTTTTTATTTAGAATAACGTCTTGTCCGGCTATTTGGTATACGGGTATGTACAGTGTTGAGGTTGAGAATTTTCAGAAAGTCGCAGAAAAGGGGTAGTTGACGAAAAAAAAGGGTCACCATATGTGACCTGGTCTACGGAAAGGGGGCTTAGGTGTCAAAAAATCAATTTTCACTTTTTGGTTGATTCGGATGGAAGATGAGATGCTTTTTCACGTGGTGAAAAGCAGAAAATCCTAACTTGCTTAGAAGTGTACTAAAAATAATAATAATATTAATAATAATAATAATAATATTAATAATAATAATAATAAAACTATAATAATATTCCGACCAACAACAACACTTACTGGACCAACAACAACACTTACTGGACGTCCGGCGCGGAGAACAATTAACGAGATAATGAGAAACTGACGAAACGAGTTGCTTACTTTTAACAGCTTTTTCACAGAAAACTAGTTTTCGCACGTAAGCTCCCTTTTCGTAGACCAGGTCACATATTATTTTTGCTTTTCTTTACTAATAAAAGAATAAATCTGAGAACCAAAGTCAAAATCAAATTTACATGTATTATAGTCTTTTCGTTGCTCGAACGTTCCGCTCTTGAATATAAAAAGTAAGACAAGCTTTGCAAACATACACAGCAATCGAGTTGTTGCAAGGAGAAGAGTTGCGTTTCCTTTAAAAGTTTAAGGTGATGAATTTTTTCGTACTTGCAGGAGAACATATTTTTTAATAGCATGGTTCTGTTCAGGGCCGTAGCCAAGATTTTTTTTTCGGGGGGGTTCGGCAAAAATTTTTTTAGGTTCACTTTTATTTCAACACATTTTGATTAAAAGAAAAATACTGATAAAAATTAAATTTTTCATAAAAACAGGGTTGAAATCTTGAAATTCCTGCCCGTAGTTTGTTTGTAAGTCAAATATGAGTGGCATTGTGCTACTATGATAGCACGGCCGAGTAATCATAGCCAACTTATGTACAGTAGTCGAAAAAATTATATCCGCACCAAATTTTGACAAGTTTTAAAATATTATTTTTGTTGTTATTTAATTTCGGTTATTTTTTTATAGTTCGTTCTTTACCAACATCCGTATAAATACAAGTTTAAAGGCAGTGTCACACGATTGGGTATTTGCTAAAATTTGGTGTAAATCGTATCCCAATTGTTTGAACACTCAAAATATTTTTCACTATCCCAATCACGAAAATTAATTTATTGAAATTTTTCAGTGGAACATCGCTGTATTGTACCAATCTTTTGAATGCAAAAAAAATGTCCCTTTTTTTTACCAATAGCCCAATATAAAAATTTACAAATCTGTACAAATGTACCAATCGAGTGACACTGCCTTAAAAATTTATGCAATCAAAAAAAAAATTCTACAAATTTTCGGTACACTTGTAGGCTAGTATGATCTTTTATTTGATGGTGCAAATAAAAACACTTATTTCACCTTCGTCGCCCAACGTTTCGCTGAAATTTCCAGCATCATCAGGGGCGACTATGTTTATTAAGTCCCAGAAATAAATACAAGGAAAAAACAAAAGATGTTAAAATGAATAATACCAGTGGGCATACATGTGTATGTGTAAAAAACAGAGACAACAATTATGGAATAATGCAAAAAAACATATAATCACAATAATATTAAACATTTGTTTCAAAACTTAACATTTATACCTATACACATAATCAGTACCACTCTCTATGGTAGTCTTGTCCTCAGTATATCCAGTAAAAAACTGTGGTGAAGTCCTTTATGGGGATAAAGTTTCCAGAGGTGAAATTTTAGGTAGCACACAATTTCTTACACGCATGGTTGCTTTTCATCACTCATGAAAGAAACTTAAGAAATAAAGTTCATATAGTACATTAATTTTTGAAAGAAATACCATATAATGTATGTACTCTGGTTAATAATATCAAAAAATGTATTAGAACCACCGTTTAATGTTATATTTGATACAAATTAATAATGCTGCCCCGAACGCTCTGCGCCTTGCCACTGAATAATGGATTTACTTAAAATTACATCCCTGGTCCTTGTTCTTTCTGTATCGCATCGTGGTGAATTCACATTTCTCAGAAATTTGACAACAAAACAAAACAAAGCGAGTATTTTATTTGCTAATTTTTGCGATTTCTATTGTTTAATGTAAATTTATGTCTTTTTAGGATATGTCGAGCCAACAAAGAAGGCGCAGTTGGAAAATTGAGTAATTAGTAATGAAGTAGCAGGCATATTTGGAAAATTATGCCGATAAGCAGGATGGAATTTGGGAAAGTAAGTGCATGGTTGCAGCATATCTATGTATAAAAAGTATTTAATTAAATTGTTTATAGAAATGTCATAAATCGAGTGGCTCATTTACGATGTGCTCCAAACATTTGGCGAACTTTTTTTCGCCTTTTCAACGTGCTAAGTAACAAGTTAAGAGGACTGCCATCACGGCCGGTAAGAAACCGCAAGCAAAGGGCAGACAACCTTCCAGGAAGCTGCCTCCTGTCCCCGAGTCGAAGCTGCAGTTCAGCAAGAGCAGGTCAGCAAATTGCTACCCTGATCAAACGTAAACTAAAGCGCTCTGCTGTGATTGCACTCCGTAAACGTGAAAACTTGGTGCATGCTGAGAAATATCAAACAAGAAAACTCCGTGATGGACGCCGTGAGATGGAGTAGCGCTGTGTGCAAAGAAATGCGGCCAATTCGACGGGCCTGAAAAATCCAAATTGGCTTTTGTGATCCGCATCCGCGGTATCAACAAAGTTGCACAAAAAGTGCGTAGTTTTACAGTTCTGTCTTCGCCACATTAAAACGGTGTGTTCAACAAATTGAGCAAGGCAACCATTAATATGCTACGTATGCCGAACCCTATATGGGGTTATCCAAATCTTAAATCAGTTCGTGAATTGATGTACAAACGTGGAATGGTCAAGCGTGTCCCAATCTCTGCTTTGTGATCGTCCGCAAATTTCGCGAAGCGCACGAAATTCAGTGCGTTGATTCACTTCACTTCAAGAAAGCCCCCAACTTCCTGTTGCTATTCAAGCTCAACACATCAACCCGAGGCTGGCGCAAGAAGGCTAATCACTACGTTGAGGTTGGTGATTTCGGTAGCCGTGAGGATAAGATCAACAAATTGCTGCACAAGATGGCTTAAAGAAATTGTTGTTTTGTATTTAAGGCGACAATATAATTTGGCACATCTTCAAAAGACGCCCAAGCAAAAAAAAAAAAAGAAAATTTAAAAATTCCTGAAGTTGCCTTTTCACGGGTCGATTTCTGTCGACTGGAAAATTTACTTAAGATATCGACTAGCCAAAACGCTTACATTTTACGGTTGAATTGCAATTTACACGGGTAGATTTTAGTTAAACGACAAAAATCGACCGAGTAAAGGCAGCTTAAATAACGTTCAAATTAATCATCCCCTTTGAGATGGGAAATACCAATAACCATTTCATAATTTCGAAAATTATTCCATTTATATTTGTTCTTGCATTTTCCACACCACTTGTGAGGTATGCTTTTACGCGCGTTACCGATTTTTTTTTTTAATGTGCTCGGTTGGCCAGGAGGCCTATTTTCACCTTTCCAACTTAACTTAAACAGAATTAAAACTAAAGCATGCAATATATAAAGAAAATTAAAAGTTGTCTTACATCTAAGTAGTAAACTTAAAAAATTGCACATTAAATTAATTTTTCATTATAAAATAAAATTAAATATCACAATTCAGTTGAAGTGTATACATATATACATATTTACAAAATGTGGTCTGTTTGCACCCACAGTAAGTTCCCATGAAGCCTAAATTCAGAACTGAAAAAAAACGAGCAAATGGGGTCGGAAACTACTAGCCCTAAAAGCATAATGTGGAAAATGTTTGAAGAGCTGCGAAATTGTATTGCAATAATAAAAATAACAGTGCATAAATTGGAAAAATGGTTTTTGTTTTGCTTTATAATTTTTGGGAATATTGGTTCAGATGGAATTTTTTTATTTGTTTGGTTTTTCAGCTCGTTAATGATGCACCCAGGGTTGCATTTACTGTCTATGAAAATATTTCATGAAGCGTTCTAAAATTAGCTTCGAGCAACTAAAAGTTGGTTAAGCTTAAATGAAATAGTTTTTTATTAAATATTTATTCCTGGTATTTAATAAAAATCATTCATCTCAATACTAATGTATGAAATGAAAGTATATAAAAATCTACGAATAAATTTCATGAATATTTTGTCATAGGGCCATTATTAAATACAGACATAACTTTGTCGGGCGTTGGTGCTGACGTATATAGAATTAATGCGTTAGAGAGAGATAAATATACAAGCTCAAGCGCTAATTTAGGTATACTTGTATACCTGTTACTCGTCTGGCATATACTCCAACTGCGAAAATAATGACAATTATAATCTATTTAGATGCATATTTTAGGTAAATATTATATCGTCGCCTGGATAAAAGATTGTCACAAGTTACTTTCGGTAACTCACAATTGAAGTTTGGAATGCAATTTCTCAGGAACTAGACTACAGATTTTCTCCAAAGTGTCGGAGAACGCTATGTACTAGTTCATGAAATTCTTAAATTTTTTATTTTTTTAGTTTAGTGTCAACCATTTAGGAGTTTAATAAAATTTTGTCGAATACGATATTTGTAAAAAAATTTGCAGTCAGTTTCAATGATATACGCCAAAATGTGATAACAATTTTTATAAATTAACGATACTTTTTACTAATCAGCCTAATCGTGAGTTTCGCCCGAACCAAATTTCGCCAACAGTTTTTTCATCCACCTGTAGTGAATACACGCAAACGAAAAGTAAAAAGTGACCCGGTTCTAGAAAATGAAACTCATGATAAAGCTGAATATGTCGGAAACTAAAGAAGAACAGATAACTCTATTTGAAAGATTTTGATTAGTTTAGTACGACAGCAATACTAACGCAATTTGTACCAAATAACCGAAAACATTTTAGTCAATTACTCGGAAACTAAAGAAGATATCCAAAAACCACAAATTGTCAAAATGACGCTTCCGGCAATTTTCCATCCAAGCGACGATATTTGAATGTTACTCGCATACTTTCGAGCCTGTATGTAAATTTTCGGGAGAAAGGTTAAAAAAGTATATTCATCTGCTGAAAAGATATTTTCGCAGATTCACAATTTACTTAAAATAAATCGATCAGCCCTATCTCCAATCCCATGTGAATAAATCTCTCCAGTGCTTAAATAATTTTCACGAAAAATAAATAGCTGCACAACACCCTAATTGCCGAAAAAGCGTTGCTTGCAACACTAGTCCTTTATGGGGACCAAACTTGGTGAAAAAAAAATACCTAAGTTTGTTTTACTGGATATACTGAGGTCTTGTCATTACTAAATTGTTTATTTTGCTATGCATAACATGTAGGCGGCCGCGATGTTGTCCGTATCTTCTGTTTTGTTGATCGTATTCTCCCTTTTTTTGTAATATTCTTAAGCTCTCCAATGTGTATCTCGTCATTTCCCTCTTTTCCTTGTCAATAATCCTAGTGCTAGTGAAATCAGCTGTGTGGCCGCTATTTAATATGTGCTGGGATAGGGCTGTGCTGTGTTTTTGTTTCCTTATATCTGTTTCGTGTTCGGCTATGCGAACACCTAATGCGCGTTTTGTTGTCCCTATGTACACTTTACCACAGTTTTCGTTCTCTTTGCCCTTACATTTTATTTCATAAACAACGTTGTTTTGTTGCTGTATGTCTTGTGGGCTTTTTGTTCTTGTGTAGATTCTAGCTAACGTGTTATTTGTTTTGTAGGCGAGAGTTAAGCAGTGTTTGCATTATTCAACTTTGCGTTCAACAATTGCGTTCAACTCAACGCAGGGTTGCACGAAAAAAAAGTTGAATGGCTAAATGTTGGCTGGCGACCAACTTTGTTGAAAGCGATTAGTTGAAAGGCCATTCAACCAAAAGTTGAATGCAAAGTTGAACAATGCAAACACCTTTTTATGGCGAATATTTTGATATTTTTT
>NW_023459405.1:20719-33794 GCF_013731165.1 Rhagoletis pomonella | reverse complement strand
TTTCAACAAAACCGATACCGATTCGAAAATTTTCGTTACAGAATCTGTCGCTAACTGGTTACAGAATCTGCATACAAAAATGATATCGTCCGATTCAGCTGGAAGAAAAATGCTTCAAACAAGTAAGTGTTTCTCTGTATTATGGCCTCGAACCGACATATATACAATAGATGCCTTATTTTCTTTTTATTTTTTTATCCAACGCAGGAGTGGATAAAACTGTCGTATTGTGGAATACTTTAATCTATATTCACGACTGATAATAACATTATTATCTTACATAATCAAAATTATAAAAATAGACAATATTGATGCAAGCGATAATGGAGAAAACGACAAAGACTAGTAACGGGTGATTTTTTTTGAGGTTAGGATTTTCATGCATTAGTATTTGACAGATCACGTGGGATTTCAGACATGGTGTCAAAGAGAAAGATGCTCAGTATGCTTTGAAATTTCATCATGAATAGACTTACTAACGAGCAACGCTTGCAAATCATTGAATTTTATTACCAAAATCAGTGTTCGGTTCGAAATGTGTTTTATCGACAAATTTTGTTCAGCGATGAGGCTCATTTCTGGTTGAATGGCTTCATAAATAAGCAAAATTGCCGCATTTGGAGTGAAGAGCAACCAGAAGCCGTTCAAGAACTGCCCATGCATCCCGAAAAATGCACTGTTTGGTGTGGTTTGTACGCTGGTGGAATCATTGGACCGTATTTTTTCAAAGATGCTGTTGGACGCAACGTTACGGTGAATGGCGATCGCTATCGTTCGATGCTAACAAACTTTTTGTTGCCAAAAATGGAAGAACTGAACTTGGTTGACATGTGGTTTCAACAAGATGGCGCTACATGCCACACAGCTCGCGATTCTATGGCCATTTTGAGGGAAAACTTCGGAGAACAATTCATCTCAAGAAATGGACCGGTAAGTTGGCCACCAAGATCATGCGATTTGACGCCTTTAGACTATTTTTTGTGGGGCTACGTCAAGTCTAAAGTCTACAGAAATAAGCCAGCAACTATTCCAGCTTTGGAAGACAACATTTCCGAAGAAATTCGGGCTATTCCGGCCGAAATGCTCGAAAAAGTTGCCCAAAATTGGACTTTCCGAATGGACCACCTAAGACGCAGCCGCGGTCAACATTTAAATGAAATTATCTTCAAAAAGTAAATGTCATGGACCAATCTAACGTTTCAAATAAAGAACCGATGAGATTTTGCAAATTTTATGCGTTTTTTTTTAAAAAAAAAGTTATCAAGCTCTTAAAAAATCACCCGTTAGTTACTTCCTAATTGGTAAGTTTCATTAATTTAATACATATAAAGAAAAGTGCACTTAATTTTAACTACAGAGAAAACACTGGGCAATTTCTCGAAATCAACGTTGCCTACTCAGGAGCACGTTCTGCGTCGGCTAATTCACCTTCGTAAATACCAAAAAAAAAAAAACAAAGACATGTTTTGAGGCACTATTGTGGACGCATCAAATGACATACATTTTTTAGAAATTGACTCCAGTCGCTGGATAAACAACCAAAATTATTTACTCGCTGAAGCAATAGTGAAAAAATTATTGCAACAAAGTTAAATGAAAAAGTAACCACAACCGAGAAACAGATGGTTTTTCAACTCATAGAGGCGCATCAGTAGCTCGTTTCTGTAACTTTTCTCTACCGATTATATCTCTACTGGTAGAGAATATGCATCATTCTCTACTACTCATTAGCAGTAGAGAACAGGGCGGCGAATTCATATCTCAATTCGCCTTGGTAGAGAATTATTACAGAAACGAGCTACAGAAAGTGTTTCCCTATCTAGCATCCAAAAACGACATTGTTAAAAATTTCAAAAAAATTTAAATTATGTATGTCAGACATGGCTTTACGTAAATCTAATTTATTAGTTCAAATATAATTTTATTTAAAAGCTGTCAACTTTTTTATGACTAAATTAAATTAGCTACAATTTTAAGTATTTTAGTTTTGGAAAAACTACTACTATCTGGAAAATCCTAACGAATAAATTTGAAAATTCGTCAAAAATAGTACCAAATTGTCAATTTAGGCAGTGTGAGTAACTTTTTGGTTAGTTGTATTAAAAAACTGAGTACGCCATTCACTTTAGCGGCTTATTCTTCATGAGGTTGGATATTTTTTTTATTTCTTGTGTAAAATGAATGTGTTTTCATATAAGGATCCAAAGTTATAGCAAAACAGTCTTATATATCGCAGTTTTCGAAGTAGCTCATTCAGTTTTTGCAATAATGAATTTTTTTTTTTCCATTTTGTTAGGTCTTTAGCATCCTATTTTCATATTCTGCTGCCGGAGGGAGGATCTGTAATACTTTAGCAAAATAAGTCATCTAATATACATATGTATGTGTACATACATACATACATACGAGCACCAATTAATTTCATTTAAAGAAATGGCGTGTCGTCCATTTCCGCGTCGGTTGAGAGGTAAATGTCGCCCTATGCACTAGACTTTTTTATAGGATCTTTGCAAAGTAAAGGTTTTATAGCAATGAATCGTGTCTGGACACACAACATTGCAAGTTGATAAAAGTATATTCTACATAAAATGTATGTTTTCTTCCCGTTAAAAATTCGTTCAAAAACAATACCATTTCAATGGAAATTTTAGTAACGTAACGTCAGGTAACGTCAAGTCAAAAAGTTCAGCTGTTTAAACGAAAAGCAGAAAAGATTTCTACATTTAAAAACTTGGAATATTAACCTTAAATGTTTGAATTCGCAGAGTTTTTCCATTTTGTAACCCAAGTCAAAATACACTTCTGGTTTTTATAACTTCACGCCAGCGCATATGTTTATAAATATCTTTAAACCTCTAGTACGAAAAGTTGTAATTTTTTTACTGAATAAAAGGTCATTTAATCACTATGTAAATTAGGGTGCTTTTTTATGGCGACTATTTTTTTTTACTCCCACCTCCAAATTTTGTGCGGAATACCTAAAAAAAAATCCCTGAAAATATTAAAATTAAGTGCTCGACCAAGGCGTGCAAAGATATCCGGTTTAAAATACACGTTAGCTTTGATTTTTTTTCTGCAAAATGCTACAGCTCCAGTGGCGGATCCAGCGGGGCGGTTTTGGGTGTTAAACTACATGTCAGTCAGCCATATTATACATACATATGCGCCATATTAAAACACACCCCGTGCGTCCGCCACTGACTGACACGTAGTTTAACCCCCAAAACCCCCCCGCTGGATCCGACCCTGTACAGCTCAAAAGCATTTTATGGTATTGTCTTGGTCAATGACGGGGTTTCTGCAGAATTGAATGCTCTATAAAAGTGTGCATTTTACAAAAATTTCGTAAAAAACAAAGAAATTGCACGAAATTCATTAGTAGATATTACGAAATTCATTAGTAAATAGTAGTTCGTAAAATGTATTACAGATCTGATGTCTCATATTTTCGTAGTATGTACGAAAACGGTTTTGTACAATGAACGAAAACTTTCGTGGCTCAAAATGACGAAAAATTTCGTAAGATTGGATTACACTTCAACAGGTTCAGTCCCAGTTGCGATGACCCTGGCTCAAAAGAGACAGTCGAACATTTCCTGTGCAAATAGGGGAAATTTCAATTACACTCTTGGTATTGTGATTCTACTTCCGGAACAATTTCGTGCTAATTGAATTTTTTTTTCTAATATGAAGTTGGCCATTTCTAATAGCACAGTATTTTAAAATACTTCTCTTGTCCTTTCACAAGCCGCACAGTGTGCTTTTTGAACACTTTATGCGAATTAATCGTAGCGCTTTCGACAGAAGCAGCATTTTGATACGAAACAAAATGGTTTTGAAAGCTAAAGTAAATCCCTTTCAATTGTGGGCATTGAGCCACAATTACCCCTTGACCTTAAAAAAGTGTTCTTCGAAAAAAACATGCAAAATCCACGGGATTTATTCCAAAATAAAATTTCTGTATTTTTTATTTAACTTGTACTAGCAGACCCGGCGAACTTCATCCCTCCCAAAATAATTTTTTTTATTGAAACATTTGGTCCAACGTTTTCGCTAGCAATTCACCTTCACGTTTGGTTTTGTGGTCGACAGAAGGCATATCCTCCATTGCCGTCTTAGATAACCTGACGAAAGCGTTATACCTCTGCTACCACCAGCGGGTTCCGAGCTGAATACTTTCAGTGCTGGAGCGTCGCACTATGTCCATGTCGTTGTAAAGCTCATACAGTTCATCGTTCCAACGTCTGTGGTACTCATCGTCGCCAACGCGTAAAGGCCCGTAAATCTTCCGCAAAATCTTTCTCTCGAATACTCCAAGAGCCGGCCCATCGGATGTTGTCATTGTCCATGCTTTTGCGCCATATACCAGCACGGGCATGATGAGCGACTTATAGAGTGTGGTTTTCGTACGTCGAGAGCGGACTTTGCTCCTGAACTGCCTACTCAGTCCAAAGTAGCACTTGTTGGCAAGAGTGATTCTGCGTTGGATTTCTGGTGCCCAATAAAAGAAATTCTCTACTTTCTTGAAATTACAACTGTCAACAGTGACGTGGGTGCCAAGGCGCGAATGTGCTGACTGTTTGTTTGATGACAGGAGATACTTCGTCTTGTCCTCGTTTACCACCAGACCAATTCGCTTTGCTTCGTTATCCAACTTGGAAAAGGCAGAACAAACTTCGCGGTTTTTGTTACCGATGATGTCGATATCATCGGCATAAGCCAGCAATTGCACGCTCTTGTAGTAAATTGTTACTGAGCGGTTCAGTTCTGCAGTTCGCGAGATCACCTCTTATAAAAAGAAGGAGCTTTTCTCTATATAATTAGTGTAGGTAACACAGGGCAACACCGATTTTGATGCGGCAAATGTTAAAGATGTTTTTGATAGACATTTTTGTGCTGATTACGAATCCGTAAGTATAAAGTTTAAATCAGCTCCATATTTTGAGAAACACGTGGTGAGAGTGTAAAAAAATCTCGTTTTTTGCAATATTTTAGAACTTCTTGCAAGGAAACAAAAGGTGATAGAACCTTCCACTTAGGCTTAAATTATAGCTAGAACTACAGACTAATTACCCTGAAAATACTATTCCTGCACCTTGCCCTGATGGCCACCTATACTCATTTACGTTTTATAGTCCAACAATAAAAAAAAATACTGGAAAATTATGCAATTGAAAAAAAAATGTGTAAGAATCAGTGTTAGCTGTTCAATATTTGACTATAGGTGACCTTAGGGTCAAGGTGTAGGAATGGTCTTTTCAGGGATTGAATTCAGAAGTCCAATTTAAGCCTAAGTGGAAGGTTCTAGCACCTTTTGCTTAATTGCGGTAGATACTCAAACTTCCCTAAATCAGTTTCTCCTGTTCATCAAATGACTATAAGTGACCATCAAGCAAAGGTACAGGAATTTGCAGGGATAGTAGTCGAGATTTTTAAATTTTATTCTAAGCCTAAGTGGATGGTTCTACCACCCTTTGTTTCTTTGCTTAAGCTTCTCAATTATTCCAAAAAACGCGATTTTTTGGCATTTTGACATCGTTTTTCTTAAAATCTGGAGCTGATGGAAACTTTACGCTTACGGATTCGTAATCAGCACAAAAAAAGCTGTCAAAAATAGCATTAACATTAGCGAATACCCACATGTTTGCGGCGCTTTCAAAAACTTTTCGAACTGTAAAACAACGAATCAATTCTATTCTAGGGATATCTATAATATGGGTATCGAGTTTCAAGCAGGTCGCACCATGAATAAGATTTTTTCCAATAGATCGGTCTGGTCCAACTATCAGAAAAAATATCCTATATGTTAATCCTGGCAATAAGCTACTTACGTGTCGAATTTCAAGCGAATCGGACCATAAATAAGACTTTTTCGAATAGATCGGTCCCTAGTTCACTTAAGGGAAAAAATTGATCCTATATGCTAATTTAGGCAAAAGGCTGCGTACGTACCAAATGCATTTTTTTTTTAGCGTAGCTCGACCCTTGCACCACCTATCGGAAAAATTAAAACTTTGTGCACTCCTCCTTCTAAACACCTTTCCAAAAAAGCAGCAACCATTAGAATCGGTTATGAAACATAGGACAAAATTAGTCCCAATTGATTATGCTTACAATGAATTTCACAATTATCCTACAGCTTCCAAGCTTCACATCATCAAAATCATGCGATAAAATGCAAAATTTCGTCGAAAAAATTCAAATTTTTCGCGTTATTCCGGACTTTTCCGAGTTTTTCACTTAGAATTTTCTATTTTTCCATTCGAAAGCCATTCCGAAGAAATTGCACAAAAAATTCCATACAAAAAAATCAATTTTCGATTTTCCTGATTTCCCTACTTTCCCGGAGGGTTTCCCCAAAATTTTCTTTTGTAAAAACCTTCTCCTGGCAATTACGAAAAACTAAAAAAAAATGTTAGCCAAATCGGCCCAACCGTTCTCAATTGATGCATTTTTCACACCATTTTTATATATATAGATAAGAAACAGCTGTTCGTAAACAGCGGTTTCCGAATGCATTTCAGCTTTTTGCAAAAGTAGACATACATATGTGTCTTTTCCTGTCATAAATATATCGGTGGTCCCTAAAAATAACGACACAATTCAAAATTCAAAGAATTAAAACTCGTACTATGGTTAAGTGGCTCATGTCTTTAATTGTTGTCTTATTCATGTATAAAATTTACTACTTATTTTAGTTAGGATTAGACATGGGTTAGCCAAGGATTAGAGACATGAGCCTCTTAACAGTAATAAGGGATTTAATTTTATGAATTTTGAGTTGTGTCGTTATTGCAGAGGACCATCGATATGTGAGTTCATATATTTCGATAATGAAAGAAATTCAAGCATAAATATGATATTTAGTTACATATACATATGTAACTAAATTTTAGCGCAATTTTTTTTTCGAAAGAATTCTTTTTCCTGTTATCAATACATATTTTGAATCTGAGGATAATCGGACCATAAACACGATTTTTATACCCGAGCGCACTTGTGCACAAGGGTATTATAACTTTGTTCACATAACGGTTGTTTGTAACAGGCAAAACGAATCGAGATAGATATAGACAAATGTATACATAAATGATCAGGATGAAAAGAGAAATCGATTAAGCGGTGACTGTCTGTCCGTCCGTCCGTCCGTCCGTCCGTCCGTCTGTCCGTCTGTGCACACGATAACTCGAGTAAAAATTGAGATATCTTAACGAAACTTGGTATGTGCACTTCTTTCGGGCGTAGGACGGATGGTATTGGAAATGGGCAAAATCGGACAATAACCACGCCTACCTCCCATATAACGGTAATTTTCAGAAATACAATAACTGCGATATTTTAGTAACTACTGAAGATAATTCACTCAAAATTGATATTTATAATAAATTATAGACGAAAAATAAGAATATTAACATTTTTTCCAAAATGGGCGTAGCCACGCCCACTTATGGTTACATGTGTATATCTTGGTAACCGCTGCATCAATTTATTCCAAACTTTGCACAGTTGTTGGCCTTAATACAGCATACTAAATGGCCGAAAATTTTAAAAATCGGATAATAACCACGCCCACTTCCCATATAACGGTAATTTCCAGAAATACGAAAACTGCGATAGTTTCGTAACTACTGAAGATAATTCACTCAAAATTGATATTTATAATAAATTCTAGACGAAATATAAGAATATTAACATTTTTTTGAAAATGGGCGTAGCCACGCCCACTTATGGTTACATGTGTATATCTTGGTAACCGCTGCATCAATTTATTCCAAGCTTTGCACAGTTGTTGGCCTTAATACAGCATACTAAATGGCCGCAAATTTTAAAAATTGGACAATAACCACGCCCACTTCCCATATAACGGTAATTTTCAGAAATACGAATACTGTGATATTTTAGTAACTACTGAAGATTATTCACTCAAAATTGATATTTACAATAAGTTTTAGACGAAAAATAAGAATATTATAAATTTTTGGAAAATGGGCGTAGCCACGCCCAGTTATGTTTACATGTGTATATCTTGGTAACCGCTGCACCAATTTCTTCCAAACTTGGCACAGTTGTTAACCTTGGTATAACATACGAAATGGCCGAAAATTTTTAAAATAGGACAATAATCCCATATAACGGTAATTTAGAGAAATACGAAATCTTCGATAAATCAGTAATTATTGAAGCTAATTTATTCAAAATTGATGCTTGCACAATTCGTTACCAATAAATACGTTTAGGATACAATTTTGAAAAATGGGCGTGGCACCGCCCACTTATGATCACATATATGTATCTCGGTAACCGTTCTACCAATTTGTACCAAACTCGGTGTGGTTATTGTACTTGCCACATAGAAGCAAAACGTTGAAACTTATTGAAATCGAACTAAAATTACGGCCGCTTTTCATATAACAGTAAATTTCAGATATGCTTGAAACTTCAATATTTCGAAATTTAAGGACGCTAATTTACTCAAAATGGATACACCTCGGTTTACCATGTAGCGGTAGCTTTCGGAAAGGTGAAAAACATATATTTAATACTTGCGCCGGGTATTTAATGTTCGGCTCCGCCCGAACTTAGACTTTTTTACTTGTTAGTAATAACTCGACTTCAACGCCACCTGGCGGCTCTTTTTTATACCCGAGCGCACTTGTGCACAAGGGTATTATAACTTTGTTCACATAACGGTTGTTTGTAACAGGCAAAAGGAATCGAGATAGATATAGACAAATGTATACATAAATGTTCAGGATGAAAAGAGAAATCGATTAAGCGGTGACTGTCTGTCCATCCGTCCGTCCGTCCGTCCGTCTGTCCGCCCGTCTGTGCACACGATAACTCGAGTAAAAATTAATATATCTTAACGAAACTTGGTACGTGTACTTCTTTCGGGCGTAGGATGGATGGTATTGAAAATGGGAAAAATCGGACAATAACCACGCCTACCTCCCATGTAACGGTAATTTGCAGAAATACGAAAACTGCGATATTTTAGTAACTATTGAAGAATATTCACTCAAAATTGATATTTACAATAATTTTTGGACGAAAAATAAGAATATTATAAATTTTTGAAAAATGGGCTTAGCCACGCCCACTTATGGTTACATGTGTATATCTTGGCAACCGCTGCACCGATTTCTTCCAAACTTGGCGCAGTTATTGGCCTTGGTACAGGATACCAAATGGCCGAAAATTTTTAAAATCGGACAGTAACCACGCCCACATCCCATATAACGGTAATTTGGAGAAATACGAAATCTTCGATAAATCAGTAAATATTAAAGCTAATTTATTCAAAATTGATGCTTGCAACAATCCTTTACTAAGAAATACGCGTATGATAAAATTTTGGAAAATGGGCGTGGCACCGCCCACTTATGATCACATATATATGTATCGGTAACCGTTCAACCAATTTGTACCAAACTCGGTATTTTTATTGTGCTTGCTACATAAAAGCAAAACGTTGAAAATTATTGAAATCGGACTAAAATTACGGCCGCTCTTCATATAACGGTAAATTTCAGAAATGCTTGAAACTGCAATATTTCGAAATGTAAGGATGCTAGTTTACTTAAAATTTATACACCCCGGCTTATCATGTAGCGGTAGCTTTCGGAAAGGTGGAAAACATATATTTAATACTTGCGCCGGGTATTTAATGTTCGGCTCCGCCCGAACTTAGACTTTCTTACTTGTTTTGCAATGGTATTGTTTTTGCATTTGTCAATACATATCTCAAATATGAGGCGAATCGGACCATAAATACGGGTTTCACTAATAACTCGACTCCAGCGCCATCTAGCGGTTGTTTTAATAGTTATTCTGCTATTCGGAAGGTAGACAAATTCAAAAAACAAATATCATAAAAATCGGTCCAGCCGTTCTTCAGTTATAAATGGTGTAACTAACAAGACTTTGTTTTATATATATAGATTACAGATTTTGAGACGAGCAACACGATTCCACTGTTCAAAATTCGATAAAAAATTTGAATACCTTAATTTAAAAAAATGCATTATTTATTGCATTTTTTTCTATTTGCATGCAGCTGTGCATCCTTCACTCAATTTTATATCCCTCAAACAATACGAAAATTCAAGGTAGAAGCCTCTAGGCCCTCTGAGAGCCAAGTTATATCTAACAATTTTAAACCAAACTCCGAAACTGCTGTACTAGTTTTTTAGACCGAAATTAGAAAAAAATTATTAAGCCCGATCCCGCCCATCCCGAAATTAAATTTTTAACTTCCGATCCCGCTCATCCCGACGTTTTTCAGAATTGTACCGCGGGCCCGGGGGCCCCAAAATCTATCTCTACAAAAATTCACGTGTCTTTCAAATTAATTTTAAATAAAAAAAATTTATGAAAGATCTGGCATCCTCCAATTATTTTGTTTTGCTTTGCTGTTCGTTTTCGTCTCAATAAAACATAAAAAAGTGCATATTTTATAAAAATTTTTTAAGGAAAGATTTTCTGAATTTGCGGAAGTAGCGGTTTTATCGGGAGTATCGGGAAAGGATTTTGATCCCGTTCCGTCCGTTAAATTTATACAGACCTTCCCGATGCCGCCCATCTTGAATCAGTACCGTGGGCCCCCATATTCCGTGCCCATCTGTAATTGAGAGCTATCCTTAAAATGTATGGTCAGATTTGCTTCATCTTTAGAACACATAATAGCAACATAAAATTTGGTGCAATTCGGTAGCCCAATCATGTGATGCAAAAATATTGGTATTTAGGCCCAATCTTGACAAAAACCCGTGTAAAACCGCCGTTAGAGAAGGAAATATTATATTTTGTTTACACCTTCGAGGTACTTAACCTCCACCGATCCTGATGAAAAGAATGAGGAGTTTACGCAGATGTTTGCAATTTAGTTTTAAAATTCCAAGGGGCTCTCAGACCAATATAATCGAAAAAAGTATTTACAGTCTGGATTGGTATTTGTTTAACATAATAGTCAGTGAAGAACCGTTAGGGGTCTCATCTATACATACAAATATATACATATGCATATTTTCGTAAATGAAAATTGAGGTTCCTTTCTCGGTATAATTTCGACAGCTACTAAGAAATTTGGTTTTAAGTTTTCCTATAAATTTGCTATAAATATTGGTGGTGGACTTCAAAATCGTCATTAGCATAAAGGAGTCAATATTGGTGATAACCAAATTTAAAAGTGCATGAAAAAATGTCGAATTTCGACAACTGGGCGATACTAGTATATATGTATAAATTGTGACGAACTCCTGGTTATGCTGGGGTATGCTCATCGGCTGCCGGGTTCTCAACAAAAAAATAAAAAGAGTTCGTTTTCGATTTATAGCAAAGCACTCGTCTGTCTGGGTCGTACGTTAAGAAGGCGGGAGTAGAACCTACCCGTTCCTCTCCGGTTGGTGGGCGTAGCTCCGTCCCACCAAATATAATTACAGCTATAGTAAAGGAGCGGGAGTAGAACCTACCCACAACCTTCCAAGAGAGGGAGTAGAACCTGCCCGTCTCCTGATACCTAACATAGGGAGTAGAGCCTACCCTATGTGTGCAAAAGCTCCTGACTCTGCAGCAGTAGCCTGACGACTCCTGTCTGCTTTGATTGCTGGTCGGCTATTTATACAAATTGCTGGCCGCAGTCGCGTCGCGTATGTCCCGTTGTCCTTTGCGCGTTGTTCTTTATTGCCATCGTGCTTAAAGTATATGTACAATTGTATGTATATGATTATATGCATAATAACGGTAGTTCAAATCGCTTAGTGCTGTACAATATGTGGCTACAATTCAATGTATGTATTACTTAACGGCTATATATAATTGTTTATATATATTTTATGAACAATTCAAAATATTATATGTATATAGGATTGGGGTCCTCACACCCCCCCCTCTACTTCGTAGAGGCGTTTGTTACCGTCACGTCTCCATTTCGGGAAATGCGAATGCGGTACGAGCGCCCTACTGCGTTTCTTGGCCGCCTTTTTTTTCTAAACGCGGCACAATTGGCTGGGTTACGTTGCTGTACATCGTTGTTGTCTTTTGGCTTGTTGGGTGTTGTTGGTTACGTTAATGTATCTGATCACAGCATTTTGCCTGCTGCTCCTGTGCCCTAGATCGTGTGTGGATGTGTGTTGTATGTGCGCTGTATGTAGGTATATATGCCTGTACATATACCGCCCCATGTTTGTTCTAATGCATATTGCGTAGGCGGCGTGCTAATTTGTTTGCGCGCCTGATCGCACCACCTTGCTTTTGCCCGCAGTGTTGGGCCCTGTGCCTTTGTTTTCGTGCTGGTGCATATAGGTATGCATGTATGTGCATATGCCGACGGTATCTTGTTTGCCTTTTCCCTATAAATAAAAATTTTGCAGATTAGTTTTTTTTTTGTTCTTGTTTTTTTTTGTAATTCATGTTCAATTGTGTTAAGAAATATGTACATACAATAATTTCCCTTAATTCTATTATTTTTTTCTTTCTTAAAAATTTTATTTATTTTTTCTAAATTGTTAGGTACAGTGACCAACAGTTGATAAATAAAAATTTTGCAGATTAGTTTTTTTTTTTTTTTTGGTAATTCAAATTTAAGTGTATTAAGAAATATGTACATATAATAATTTCCCTTCTTCAAAATTTTCTTGATTATTTTTCTGAAATTTTTCCTTCAAAACCTTGACTTATTTGTTTTTTTTTGTTCGCTCGCAAACTGTTCGTAAAAATTTTCTTGAGTTTTCTCCGTTTTTTCTTTCAAAATTGCATTTTCTTAAAAAGTTTTATTTATAAATTTTTCCCATTTTCTAAATTTTTATTTTTTTTTGTTTGAAAACCGTAACATTTATTTTCCTTAAAGAGCATTAACATTTTTTTTTTTTGCTCTGCCTTACAATTTCTTTACAAAAAAAATTTTCCTCTAAAACTTCGAAATTTTGATTTTGTTCTTTTTTTCCCCTAAGACGATTCGGTTCTTTCATATTTTCCCTGTTTTTCTCTTTTTTTTTTGTTTTTTTTTTTTTAATTTCATTCCTCATAAATTTTTCCTTAAGAATTTTTCTAAGGCTCCTATTTTTTTTTTTTTTTT
>NW_023459405.1:0-20619 GCF_013731165.1 Rhagoletis pomonella | reverse complement strand
TTTTTTTTTTTTTTTAATATATATTCCTCTTTCTTTTTTCTATAGCATTTCCTACGCAAATTTTTCCCTCATATATCGTTTGCCCTCTGTAATTCGTCTCTGAAATCTTCCTTAAGTTTGTTTGTTTATCTACTCCTTTGCTCCCAAAACTTCTCCTAATTATATTTCCTTCCTTTGACTCTGTGCCTTTGTTTCGGTTCTTCGTATTTTCGCTGGGGGTTGTTTGCTGCTTCCGTGAAGTTCGTCTCGCCTCTCGCAAAAAGCCTTTACTTCGCTTATGTGGGCGGTCCTCGTCTTTCCGTGTCTTTCCACCTCCACTATAACTGGTGAAGGGAAGTTTCTTACCGTGTACGGCCCGCTATACTTCAGGGCCAACTTTGCCGCAAATTTTTCTATTGCCTTCGATTGTGGGTGCTCCCTGAGTAGCACCAGATCGCCTATAGCTGGTCTCCATTGCCTTCTCCGTAGGTTATAGTGCCGTGCCTGTTCCGCTGATGCCCGCTGTTCGTTTTGGCGCACCAGACTGAATACTTCCTTTAGTGTTGTGGCCTTCTCGTTTGGCGTCGTTGAGTTCTGCACCGTGCCGAACGTGGTCTCGTCGTAGACTGCCCTTGGGAGTCTCGGCTCGCGTCCTTGTGTTAGGAATGCCGGGCTGTAGCCGGTGGATTCGCAGACGCTCGTATTCAGTGCTAGCATAATTTCTGGTAGCAGGTCGTCCCAGTTCCGTTGTTGCTCGCCTGTTAATTGTGCTATGATCCGTTTTACGTTACGGTTCGTTCTCTCTGTCTGGTTTTCCTGTGGGGTATAAGGAGCAGTGAATTGGTGCTTTACCCCATATTGCTCGAGGAACCGCTTGAATGCTCGACTGGTGAATTGCGCTCCGTTATCCGTCACCTGAACCTTCGGGACGCCGAATCGCTCAAGGATTCGCTCCCGGAAAGACTTTCTCAGGCCCTCTGTCGTCGCTTTCCGGAGTGGTACAATCTCTACCTATTTAGAAAATTTGTCATGGAATACGAGTATCATTGTGTTGCCGTGTTTTGATCGCGGCAGCGTCCCGATGAAGTCGACGCATAAAATAGCCCTAGGCTCGTCCGCAAGTTGGGTCAACATCTTCCCCGCGGCATGCTGCTGGTTAAGTTTATACATTTGGCACGACTGACACCCTTTCACGTATTTCCGCAAATCACGGAACATGCCTGGCCAGTAATATCGTGCGGTAGCTCTTGCCATAGTCTTTCGTATGCCCATGTGGCCAGAGCTGGGTGTGTCGTGGACTTCGCGTAGCACGCTCTCCCTCAGATTCTTCGCTACGCACAACTTCCACGGGATGGAGTCATCGCCATCCGCGTAGGCAGGGAGGTGCCTATATAGCTTACCATCTTCCACCGTGTAGTCTGCAAATTTAATGGGGTTAGCCCTTACTTCCCTTATTTTATCCTCCAGCCATTTGCAGGGTTCTTCCGTCTGGCACTCTTGGGTAATGATCCCCAGTTGCTCCCCTTGGGGCTCTCGCAAGAGAGCGTCCGCAATTACGTTCAGCTTTCCTTTTCTATACTGTACGTCGAACGAGTGTTGCTGCAGCTCGAGTGCCGACCTCGCGATTCTACCGGACGGACTCTCGATCTCGTTTAACCACTTTAGAGATAAGTGGTCCGTTATCACCGTAAACGCGTACCCCTCCAGGTACGGCCTTATTTTCCGAATCGCCCACACAATGGCTAGGCATTCTTTCTCTGTCGGAGAGTAGTTGCATTCCGCCTTGTTACGGTGGCGGCTGGCATAGGAGATCACTCGCTCTGCTCCATCGATTTCTTGGGTGAGCACCGCCCCCCAAGCCATAGTCGCTGGCGTCTGTCTGCAGTATGAACTTCGTAAAGTCAGGGCACGCCAGTACTGGGGCTTCTGTTAGTGCTCTTTTCAGGTCTTCGAAAGCAGCCTGTTGCTCATGCGACCACTGAAATCGTTTGCCTTTCTTTAGTAGCGCGGTGAGCGGGTGGACAACGCGCGAAAAATCTGGTACGAATCGTCGGTACCAGGACACTACGCCTAGGAAGCGACGTAACTCACGCGTGTTTGCCGGGGCCTTCATGTCCTTTACAGCTGCGACCTTGTCTGGATCCGTATGGATGCCATCCTTACTTACTACGTGACCTAAGTACTTAAGCGCTCGTCCTTAAAAAATTCGCACTTCTCTGGATTGACCTTCAAGTTCGCCTCTCGTAATCGTCGGAACACCTCGGTGAGGTGCCGGATGTGCTCCTCGACGGATGTGCTGGTCACGATTATGTCCACTAGGTAGGCGAATGCATGTGGCTCTAGTTCGGGGCCGATAACGCGGTCTAACGCACGTTGGAACGTCGCTGGTGCGGAGTGGAGCCCAAACGGCATCACGCACCATTGAAACAGTCCGCGACCTGGCACGGTGAACGCCGTACAATCTTTGATTCCCTCCTCCGTCGGAATCTGCCAATAGCCGTGCTTAAGATCCAAGCTGCTGATTACCTTGGCACTGCGAAGCCGCACTAGGATGTGGTGAATCCTAGGTAGTGGGTACGCGTCGGGCACTGACCGTACATTCAGCTGACGGTAGTCCACGCATAGTCTCCACTTCCCGTTTTTTTATTTGTCAACACAATTGGAGCACTATGTGGACTGTGCGAAGGCTCTATACAGCGTTTGTCCAGAAGCTCGTCTATCTTTTTGTTTATTATCTCCTGCATGCGGGGGTTCGGAAAATAACGCTGCTTAATAGGGCGGTCGTCTCTCATGGTTATCTTGTGCGTGGCTATGTTGGAGGTGCCGGTCATTTGTTCGAAGACGCTTAGTTCCCGGTTCAAGAATTCTTTAATCTCGGGACTCTCTATTTTCAACGAGGGTTTTAGGACGTTTGGCGGTTGTGGGGCCTTCTGGGGTTCGTGCTAATTTGCTCAGCCACAGTGGTGCATGTGGCCTCCCCTGAAGGTGCATCAGTCGCCTTTAGCGTCAACGACTCTCCTCCGCAGCGTATGGACGTACGCGCCTGACAGAGGTAGTCTCCATCCCTAAGATCATATCGTCTGCAAGTCCGGGTAGAATTAAAAGCTCGCTGTCGTGGGTTTGGTCACCCAGACCGACTGTCGCATCTATAGCCTCGCGTATCATAGTTGGGCTGCCATCGCCCATCAGAACCCTTGTTTCCACCACCTTGAACCTCGATGGTGGAAAGCGTTCGGCGATCGCTTCGTTAATGAAGCTCCTTGTGGCTCCAGTGTCTACTGCCGCCTGCACTTGCGTCTCGTCTAGTGTGGCGGTGGCTACGATTCTTCCTTCGTCTTGGCGTAAGAACGCCCTTAATGTGTGCGAGTTATCGTCATTTGGGTCTCCGCTCCTCGCTCTTGGCGGGACCCGTGCTCGTTTCCCTGCATCCTTCTGCAGCAGCCTCTTGTTTGCACCCCGCGACGGCCACACTCCCAACACAAGTCAATTCTGGGGTTACGGCATCCGTACGCTACGTGGCTACGTGGAAAATGTCTAAATATTAGTTAATTTTTTTTTTTTCAATTACATAAATTTCCCCTTATCAGTATTATCAAGGATTCGTGACCCTTAAGTGGGGTGCGAAGCAAACTGACAAAGGTTTTCATTCTGTTTTATTATGGACATTTTTATTTTTTTCATATTCTATGTTTAAAAATTGACCTTTGCAAAATCCAAAGCTAATTTAAAGGACAGTTTAAGAAATAAAGGACAAATGGCGTCCTTTATTTTGGCAAAAATTATAAAGGACAGGGGGTTAAAATAAAGGACCGTCCTTTAAAATAAAGGACGGATGGTCACCGTATGTATACATACATATTTTGCATACATACATATTATACATATAAATACATATTTTAGCCCACAGCAATTTGCTAACAAGAAAACAGCTGATCAAGAAGAGCTGGCTGGAATTTACGCAAATCCCTAAATTGAATTTGATGGTTTAGAAGTTGAAATAGTAAAATGCGACTAATTAAACTTGTAAGAAATAAGTAATTATTCGTTTAGTCAGTGAACTCTGTCAGGATAAGTATTCAGGATTTGTTTTCTTACGTTTTCAATTCTACACTTTTTCAGGTCTATTCTGCGCTGGTAACATAAATTTTATAACGGGTAATTAAAATGTCTGTCAATTTTTATACCTTTTTCGCATTCTGTGCTCTCTTGTAACCGGTAAATTTGGTTACCATCTCATAAGCTGGTAACAAAATATTGCCCCGTGAAATATGCAATACAGGAATTTCCCCCAGCCCCTACGTAGCGAAGCCCATGCGATATTGTATTTTATTGTTGTAAACTGAATAAAAAATATAACCACATAACCAGGCAACCCTGGCTAGTTGCAAGTGTGAACAACCAAAATGTTTAAAAAAAATAAATAAATTATCAGACGGTGTATTAATTCTGATCTTGCGAACATTATCTAAACTTTCAACTGTTTCGCTATTAAGCCTGTTCCTGTATTTATTTTTAATGAGATTCATCTCTGAAAATTTTTTTTTCGGCAGCAGCACTACTGTGCGGTAAAATAGTTACGTTTAGCATATACTCTGCAAAATTGCTTAACCCTTTCCCTGCATTTGTACAATATATTGTACAATTAATTTTTTGTAGCATTGGAAGCGTGCTACTAAAAATCTTATCAATATTTTTGAAAACAAATTTTACTTTATGAAGTTGTGGAATGTTCCGAATAGTTTACGTAAATTTCAAAATCGAAAACGTTTCAAAAATATTTTTAGCATTTAATTTAAAAATAGACCATTTTATGAAATTCCAGTGACACGCAAGTTGTGGTAATTTACTGTACAAAAAATACGTGAAAGTCAAGTAAAATCGCTAACAAAAGCACACAGTATGGAAATATAAGAAGCATTTCATCATATAAAAATGCTAAAATTAAACTATCATGATTTAAAATATTTTTTTCCGAGTGGTGAAAAAAATGTACAATATATTGTACATTTACACTGAAAGGTTGTAAGTGTTTTGTTCAATATATTGTACAAACGTCCGCTAAGGTTGCGGATGAACAGGCAATTAGGGTTGTTTTTGCCGTGGTTTTTGAAGAGCTTGTGCTATTTTGTTGCAGTAAAGGGTAGGATTTTGATTTCTTGATCTACTGAAGGCAGAAAAACCGGGATGGTTTATTACAACGGGTCATTTGTCGTTTATATTGTAATTGTATCTGAAATTTTTCAAAATTTCTTTATATAATTCTCTTCTCATGGAGAAAATTTAAAATATTTTAATGCAAATCTTAACTAAAGATACTTAAAAAGATATAAAATATTCATTCCAACATATCTGCAGTGAAATCAATTATCCTGTACATACATAAGTTCATTCTCAATGAAAAAAAAGTTTTATTCTGTAAAACTTAGTGAAATATTTATTGAGTTTTCTTGAGTACTTTTACTCCTTTGCGGACTTTTGTACAATATATTGCACAAATTTCAGGTAGCGCTAATAGCTACCCAAAACAACTTTTATTATTTATTTTTTTACTTTTGGTATTATGAGGCTCTATGAACCTTGTAATTAAGAGGAAAAATTTTTATATTCATCAGGGACGGATTTGACCGGAAAGGGTTAACATACACCTTTCCAAAACATTTTTCTGGTGCCCGCTTTGGGAAGGAAAAAGTGATTCCGCAAGGAATGTTAAAGAGTAAAACAGACGACTTCTGTTATGGTATGATTATGGCAACTTAACGTAACTTACGGCTCTCTCTTAAAAATTCTGTTAAATGGGTGTTGCTTATAATTGAACAGCCGAAACTTAACGTAACTTAATGCCACGTCGAAATCTGTTTCATTTTGATTCTCTAAGTTCTACGTTCCGTTAAGTTAAGTTAAGTTGCCATAATCAGGCTTTTACACCATGCTATACAAAACCTTGGTGGTTGCCACACAAGTTATTGAGCAAAAATTTAAGAAGTTACCATATTATTTTGTAATATATTGTTAATGTGAATGGGAAAAAGTAAAAAAATCTGAGCATATTTTAGAAATCGGAGTAAATCTACTCCAATCGGAGTGAATGGTTTTCGTTATTTTCTTGTTAAAATACAGGTGGTATTTACTTTTCTGCCATCAATAAAATATTAGAAAATATTTTGTTTATAACGCGTATTTTTGAATTTCACGCGCATATTATATGCACATATTTTAAATTTTTTATTGAATGAGATTCCGAGCCCTAGTTATTACGCTTAATTTTTACTATGATTGGGCTTTATGGCCACAAAAATATCATTGGGCTTCTACGGTTAGACATACGTACATCCATACATACATATGTATGTACT
The DNA here is from genome assembly GCF_013731165.1 of Rhagoletis pomonella. Classification (NCBI taxonomy): domain Eukaryota; kingdom Metazoa; phylum Arthropoda; class Insecta; order Diptera; family Tephritidae; genus Rhagoletis; species Rhagoletis pomonella. The sequence goes on along the minus strand of NW_023459405.1, from coordinate 14,287 downwards.
ATGTATCAAATCAAAGGAACAAATTCTGAAAATCAGAGAAAAAACTAACAACGAATGCACTTGCCTTGCCTTTTATGTTGCCATTAAGTTCTTTTTCTCACCGTTGTGCTTGCTTTTTGTGACATTTTTAAAAGAAGCTTTTAGCGGTAAATAATGAAAAGTTAAAAAGCCACATCAATAAGATGCTTTTTTTATCTTCTACCTTACTTTTCTTTTGTGTTACCCTCATTTGCGCGTTGCAAAGAAAATGTAGGATGATACATTGGTGGCGACGCATTACAACGGCATTAGTAAGTCTGCATCTATGTACAGTTGTACGTAAAAGTGTATGTTTGTATTTATATACATGCTAAAGTTGTTCTTTTTGCCATAGACATGTTTGTGAACTAGTGGTTCTGTAAAAAATGACGCATATTCATTTTTATTTTCGCTTTTCTTTTCTTGTTCAAAGCTAACCCTTTTCTGTTGTATGATGCTCAACTGGTCTAAAAGTAGATGGACCGTAATGGCTGAGCTGTTATGATGCCCTTTTGTGGTGGGCTATATACATACATATGTACATATTGGGGCATTCAATCCCGAAGCATTTTAACAATCCCGGAATTTCGGGATTTCTCGGTATTTCTACTTCATCACAACTTTTTGCATTTTACAGTAAGTTCGCCTTTTTTAAAACACAAATTCATTGTCACCACATTTAGTCTTGGGGAGCATAATGCCCCTTAGTAAAATAGTAATTTGATGTTTAAATATTTTTGTTCTAAAATATATACATATATTACTTGTCAAAAAAATTCACTCATATTTGCAGAAATTCTTTTCCAAAAAGGGCTAACAAAGTAAAATGAAGAACAACTTTACCACACTGTAAAAGCTTTGTGTTGCACAAAATATTTGGGCCAGTACAGTTATTCAGGCAGGTCCTGAAACTCACTCCCAACTGCAAATGGCTCAAGTTCACTTTGAATCCAAATTTTGGTGTTCTGTATGTCTCGTGTTTCACGTCAAATGAATTCTTATTTTCGTTTTCAAAAATCTTGGGATCCCGGAGCTGTAATCCCGGGATTTCGGGACATAGAAAAGTGTCCGGGATTGAATGCCCTACTACATATACATGCATATGATATAATATATGTACATATGTACTTACATAAATATATACATATATACGTACATATGTATGTATGTTTAAACCAGAAGCTATAGCTACATACAGTGGGTTTTCTGTGGTCGGAAGGGACCAAGCATATAGCATGATGTAGTGGGTGATTGTTCGTGCTGTCAATGTTAATATGAATATGTTGGCACAAATTGAAATGATACACAAATTAGTGTGCTGAATGGACTTTTAATAGCTTGACCACATGCTAAAGGGACTCATTTGATAAGTAAGTATTTATTTATCTATATAGACATGTATGTACATAACAGGGCCGTAGCCAGGATTTTTTTTCGTAGCCAAATTTTTTTTTCACTTTTATTTCAACATATTTTGATTAAAAGAAAAATACTGATAAAAATAAAATATTTCACACAAACAACAAAAAATATAATCGATAATCGCATGAGGCTATTGCCTGAAAATTTTAAAATGTATTTAGCGGCATTGTGCTACTATGATAGCACGGCCGAGTAATCATAGCCAACTTATGTACAGTAGATTGCATCACTGCCCATAAAAAAAAGCGGTACTGTTTTTCCACTGGAATTATAAAATCTATGTATTATATTTTAAGACTTCCACCAAATAAACAGTTTTTTTTAAATATTTTCTGAAAAAAGTACCTCAGATGACTGAGTAGTTTAAGCTTAAAAATTCTCATAAAAATTTAAAAAAAAATCTACGGAATCAAAATAATGAAAATTTTGATGCTGTTTTTGCACTTTTTTCAAAAACTGGTTTAAGAAAAACTTAAATAACTCAGCCAAAACCTTCACATTTAGACTTATGAGGTATCATTTTCTCACCGTTTTAATTTCTTTGCGAATAAGCTCACTCAAAATATGAAAAATGGAGGTAAGATAAACGAGTGTCATCCCATGTTGAATTAAGAAGTATTGGTATTGAATAAAAAAAAAATTGGGACGTGAATGAGTTTTTTTGCAAAGAAACAAAAAGGGTGAGAAAATGATACCTGTGATACCTTATAAGTCTATATCGGTAAAGTTTTGGAGCAGGTTTTCAAGTTTTTCTTAAATAAATCTTTGAAAAAAGTTTAAAAACAGCATCAAAAATCTCATTATTATGATTCCGTTGAAACAATTTTTTAATAGTTTTATGTACACTGCCGGAACAAAGTATTGGCACAGCAATTTTTTCACAATATATGCAAAAATTTTTATTCTAATATTTTCCCGCCAATTTTGTATAAAAATATGGTTTATTCAACAACAAAAAACATAAAAATATAATTCCTAAACTTTGTTCAAAACTCGCGAAAATTCAGCAAATTTTCATCAAAATTTTCAACTTTTTAATCATATGAGTATGCAGTTTTGCAGCCCATTAAATTCTAGCAAAAAAATGCAAGTTCGGGGTTAGTCAAAAATCGCGTTGATTTTTGAGAATTTTTTTTTGTTGAAGGTGTTTTGCATTTTTTCCATATAAAGTATTTTCGAAAAAAATTTTTTGTATGGAGAGAACAGGGTACGAAAATAAACTGTGCCAAACAATTCCCATTTGCTCATCGATCATAATATGATTTGTGGTTTTGTACAGTTTTGTACATAGTCAAAAACAAATTGTAAGATTCACTGTCATTTTCCCCAACGAGAAACGTTTGCTTTTCGTTTGTGACAACTGTACCATAGGGTACGTTTTATATGTATGCAAACGTTTCAATTACGTGAAAAATATTTTTTTCTGTAAATTTTCATATCCAATTCAATTAAAAAACATGTGCTACATACATACATATATTTTTCTCTGCACGATTCATTTCGTTTGTTGTTTCGTCTGTAACTACTAAACTACTGTAGTGTACTATCGCAAAGTGAACTCAGCCGTTTTGTTTTCGTATTGTACCGAACTGTTGAAGTAATAAACGAAACGAAATAGTAACGTACAATATAGTTTATTTTCGTACACCGGGAGAGACTACGTAAAAAAAATTACCAAAAATCAACGGTATTTCCGAGCTACTTAAAACTTGCACATTATTATAATTAAATTGATTGGGCTACAAATCTGCATACTTAATAAAATTCTAAAAAATCTGATTAAAAAGTTGAAAATTCACTAAATTTTCGCGAGTTTTGCACAAAGTTAAGGAATTATATTTTTATGTTTTTTGTTGTAGAATGTACCATATTTTTATACGAAATTAGCGGAAAAATATTAGAATAAAATTTTGTTGCATATATTGTGAAAAATTTGCTGTGCCAATACTTTGTTCCGGCAGTGTAGATTTTTTAAGCTTAAACTGTTCTGTCATCAGAGGGGATTTTTTCCAAAAAATCCTTTAAGAAACCAATTTGACTACAAAAAGAAAAAGGTCCTTTTTTTTGTTTTGTACCAATAGCCGGATATAACAATATACCAATCTGTACAAATGGACCAATCGACCGCCACTGCCTTAAAAATGTGTGCAATTAAAAAAAATAATTCAACAAATTCTCGTAAAAACTTCGAGTGTTTTAATTATATTCTGAGTATGCAGTTTGTAGCCCATTGATTTCTAGTAACAAGTCTACAAGTCTAGTCTACAAGTTTCAAATGGCTAAAAACTACGATTTATTTTTTATAATTTTTGAAAAAGATCGAAATTTGTACGAAAGTTTGTGGAATTTTTTTTTAATATTGCACAAATTTTGAAACTTGAATTCAAGCGGTTTTTTTTTAAGAATGAACTATATTTTTATAAAAAAAAAATTACCAAAATTAAATAACAACGAAAATAAAACGTTAAAACACCTACAACCTCCTTACTTTTCAACAACTTAAATCGAAAAAATTGCTTCTATATTATTTGAGAATCTCTCCTACCATGAAATAAATAATAAATAAATGGGTTTGAAACCTACTTTTTTATTTAAATTCGCGTTTTTATTTTTTATCTCTGACGTCAGGATTTATTTTGATTATATTTGACTTTGTAATTTCAAAGATATGATTAATTCCAAAAATTTGAAAAGAACATTTTGAATATTTACCAGCTCTTCTGCACCAGAAACTTGAATCTGTTTAAATTCTACAGGAATTCCTCATTAATTGTAATCATATTGATATGTTGGGGGGGTTCTGACAAAATATAGATATATATTTTTTTAACTTTTATTTTAACATAGTTTAATAAAAAAAATACTGATAAAAATAAAATATTTCACACAAACAACAAAAAATAAAAGTAATAATAAAGCCAAGGCATATCAAACAGGTAGTAGCATTAGAGCAAAAACAACATTTGCGTGTATTTTGTTGTTGCTTCTGGTAGCGAAATTGTCAAAGACTGGTCTGGCCGATAGTATCGACACATCGATGTAAAAGTGTCGATGTATTTTTAAAAAGGCACGTCTCTATTTAAATACCGTCCATTTAATTTTGTGAAGTTCTCAGGTAAGTGCTCAATTCTTATAATTTTACATTTTTATTGTGAAACAATTAAATAATGGAATCTATTGATTTGACAGAAGGATATTTTAACACAATGCCTCCGAAAAGTATAGTTTGGCGTTTCTTTGAGGAAGCGAGTGAAGTCAATGCGAACTGCAAACTTTGCAAAAAAAAATTAAAATATCATGAACGTAAAAAGGCTGAAATATTGCTATGTTCCTTCTTAACAGAACGGAATTCAGCATTTTGGACAACAGACCACTTAACCAAATATTTACAAGAAGAAAAAAAATATATTAAAAATCAACGCGATTCTTTAGCACCTTAAAACTTGCACATTATTACCCTGGAATTTAGTGGGCTATCAACCTGCATACTCAAAAAAATTCTAAAAAATCTGAATAAAAAGTTGAAAATCTAGCTGAAATTTTGCCAATTTTTTATAATTTTTGCACAAAGTTTAAAATATGGATTTATATTTTGTTTGTTATATAATGCGCTAGGCTTTTATGGAAAAATAATAAACATTAAATAAACAAAAAAGAAATATTTTCACAGTTAATAGCCTAAAAGCAAAAAACAAAATGCACGCAGCTTATTGTTTTTTCTCCGCACCTGTTCGATATGACTCGGAATTTGGGTTTCTGTTAGGAACATTGCTGATGAGGAACTACTCGATGTATCGATGTGGTTGTTCCGATGCATCGAGAGAAATCGATGCGACTCTTCGATGCATTGTTTTTACAAAAACATCGATGTTTGCTCTCAAATCGACATCCCTACAATGGAGTAACGCGTTACAATACGCCTGAAGACAAAATTTTTGACTTTCTCGTTTACCAACTGCATTACAGGTAATGCAGTGGGAAAGCATTTTTTTAAATTTCTCGCTTACCTCCAATGACATGCCTAGGTTAAAGAAATGTGCTCTGTAAACTAGAGGGTATGTGGTGAATCGCGATTGGTAAGCACTTTTCGAAATTCACCACATACCCTCTAGTTTACAGAACACATTACTTTAACCTGGGCATGTCATTGGAGGTAAGCGGGAGATTAAAAAAAAAAGAAAGTGAAAAATTTTGACTTAAGGCGTATTGTAATGCGTTACCACATCGATACAAAAAGTAAGCGCTTACCAAGAAAATAAGTTTTTGCTGGGCTTATTCTAAAATAAAATTAAGGCGTCTTGATTTTTTGCGGCAAAATCGTTCATTACTTCTTCAGTATCCAGATCAAATCTGCGGTGAACACTCATTAGGGCTAAACCATTCAGTCTTTCTTCTCCGGTAGAGTTCCGCAAGAAGGTTTTCAGACGTTACACGTAGTGACAGGCAATGTTGCATAAATTTTTAGTAAATAAAAAATGTTTGGGAAAAGTTGACTTTGACACTCATTTAGAGCTTCCAGTGCAGTTGTTGGGCGACTTGCAGGGTCTTCTTGGCTCCATTTCTTTTTCCATAAAGAAAATTCTGTTACAATCGTCCCCGTGTCAATATTTTTGTAAATATTTAACTCGCCGGCGTCAGAGTCGTTGAAAGACACATCGTCTTTTGAACACATAGAGGGAAGAAAACATGCCAATTTTGAGATGGTAATTTTATGCTGGACAAATTTTTCTTGTAGTTGCATGGAAATATCATCAAAAGAAAAGGCACTGCGATAGCGACTTTGTAGTAAGCTTTTGGATCTGTTGGTTTACTATTTACTTTGTCTTTTGTGGAATAAGGAATTCTTGGGAGGTTTATTTCTCCATTTACAGATTTAAGAAGTTCGGTCGCTGATTCGAAAATGTTAGAAAATTTGCCATCAATATTTGCGCGGAAGTCTTTTATAACTTTTTTACACCATCATAACCTTGACCAATTAATGAACTTATGTCTATTCCTGTATGGTGCAAAGTTTCGAGAATCATTTCCGCAATGTGACTTCCCGTTGTGCTTTTCAAATGAACAAATTTCAAGAAGTCCTCACGAACAAAGTATTTCTCAGAGTGGTCGTTGTCAACATAACGTACACTTATTGACATTTGTTCAGTTTGCGAAACATCTGTTGTTTCGTCCACTAAGACCGAAAAACATTTTGCGCCGTTTACTCTTTTCACAATTTTTTTCTGAATGATTTCGCAGCAAGTTTCTATCAATTCGTTTTGTATAGTAGGGCTCATATAGTTTGAATTTTTAGAGCATACTTCAAAATGCCGTTTGGCATTTTCATCCCCTCATTCCCTCCGCATACGCAAGATCGCGCGAAAGTTACCATCATTATGATCAGCCTTTATACTGAGATCTCCATAATCGTCAGTTCCGCGTAATGCAAACTCTTGCCGACCACATAGCTTTATAACTTCAATTATGGGAATTAGCTTTGCTCTGTTTTGTATTTGTTGGATACGAGCCGAATCTAATTGCTTCTGAATATCAGGAATAGAATTTTTCCACGTTTTCAGAAAATTATCTGCATACATGACACTTGACAAATGGTATTGGCACTTTGAATGTATTTCAAAAGCTTCAATAGCATTTTTCCATCTGATAAAGGGCTCAGACACAAACGATTTTTGGTGTACGCCTTTACCGGCGCATTCGTAGGCAAAAAGTGCACAATATTTGCAAAGAACTCCTTGTCCTTTAACTTGCGTGTATGCAAGCCATTCATACCTGTGTATTTAATTAAGTACTTTTTTAAATTTGTACAATTATTATTTGCATTAGAGTGTCCGCTATTTACAAACCTGATGTTTTTTTTCCAGATTCTGTACCAAAACTAAATATTAAATCAAAAAAGTTCCTAATATTACGCCCTTGCTGAAAGGCCATTACATTTTACGTGAAAATTACATTGATCTTTGAAAACTTTATTCACAAGGTCTTTAGTTAATGTTGAGCGCTTTTTTGTTGTAATATTTTGCATTTGGGCAGCGTCAAAGATAAAATCAACTTGACAAATAACAGACACCTTACCGTGTATCCATATCTCTTCAACCAATGAAGTTGAAACTTAAGATTTCTTTTGCCTGTTCTACTAAAATTAAAGGATTCATTTGGTGTCCAAGGATTTGTTAAAAGTTCGAATTTCATATTATCTTCAACCTGCGTTCCAAAAAAAGGCACCAATGTCTGCCGTACTCACATTCCACGGACTGAAATTTTGTAAAGCAACTTCTTTCTGAGCTTCTTCCACAACGGTTGAAGTACTACAACTTGGCTGTTCTTTTATAACTACACTTTCAGCACTATAATTATCAATGTTTGCCGTTTGTCACACATTTTTACTTTTCACAACTCAAACTCAACTTTCACACAATCACTGAGAGAAAATAAACAGAAATGTAAACAAAATCAGCTGATTGATTGAGTTGCCGTGGTGTCAGAGCTACGAGTAATAGCCACAAATGTATATACGTATTAAGAAGTATCTGTAATAATTTGAGTTATTACTCACAACTTTTTTAAAAATATAAAAACCTTATTTTCTTCACAAGTGACGGACATGCTGAATTTTTAATACTTTTTTTGGATTTTTTTAAATATTAATATCTTCTGAACAATATAATAATAATATAATAGATTGGCGCTTACACATATGTTAGTGTTTGGCCGAGCTCCTCCTCCGATTTGTGGCGTGCGCCTTGATGTTGTCACACAAAGCGGAGGGACCTACAGTTTTACGCCGACTCCGAACGGCGATTGTATTTTTATGAGAAGCTGTTTTTCATGGCAGAAATACACTCGGAGGTTTGCCATTGCCTGCCGAGGGACGACCGCTGTTAAGAAAAAACCTTTTTTTCTATATTTTTGCGATGTTGCTTTGACCAGGGTTTGAACCCAGGCATTGTGGAGTGGAAGCGCGCACTGCTTACCACTACACCACAGCGGCCGACTGAACAATATATATATATTAAAAAACTAGTGACTAGTTAAAGGTAATTAGAGGGTATTTCACTTGGTGTATATAATTTTTTCCGTTTTTTATATTTTTAAGTCAACAATACCTAATAACCAAAATATATATATATATATATATATATATATATTTTTTGAAATGGTCTTCAAACCAAATTTGACAAGGGATGACCTACAACCACCACCGCCCCCCCCCCCCCTAAATACGGCCTTGGATACGTGGATAAAAAAAACCGGACGTTGTGAGGTGCGATTTGAACAGTACGCACAAGAATCGCTTCTGGCCACTCCCAGGTGAATGGAAGTCAAAAGTTTTCCACTTCTGCGCACGGAACCATCCTGACATCGATATTATCGGTAAAAACAAGGGCTACGTCTGTTCTGCCTTCTCGGGATTGGATACACTGAAAATAAAATTTCGTAAAAGTGCTACGAAAAACTTTCGTAGTCTTGGTTTTTGTACAATGTACGAAACTTTCGTTCATAGTACGAACACATTTTTCACAACGAAACAAGATTTTACGAACCATACGTAAATATAACGAAATGACTTTCGTAACAGGCCAACCTAATATTACCGGCGTGAATTTTTCTACGCACGCACGCAAGTTCTTCACATTTGAGTAACCGAAATAAATTTGCGTGCGTGATTTTTCAGAGTTGCATTTCTGTCCAATTTCAGAAGTTGAGCAAAATTTGAGCATAAATGTAGAATAGCTTCGATTCCCAAATTAAAAAAAACGTACGGGGATCGATAGAGAACATTGAGGTGAGTATAACGGTATATTTCTTTTCTTGCGGAAACAAAAACTACAAAAGTTATTAAGGGTCAAAGTTCAGATTAAACTATTTTTTAAATAAACAAGTAAAAAAGTCTAAGTTCGGGCGGAGCCGAACATTAAATACCCGGCGCAAGTATTAAATATATGTTTTTCACCTTTCCGAAAGCTACCGCTACATGGTAAACCGAGGTGTATCCATTTTGAGTAAATTAGCGTCCTTAAATTTCGAAATATTGAAGTTTCAAGCATATCTGAAATTTACTGTTATATGAAAAGCGGCCGTAATTTTAGTTCGATTTCAATAAGTTTCAACGTTTTGCTTCTATGTGGCAAGTACAATAACCACACCTAGTTTGGTACAAATTGGTAGAACGGTTACCGAGATACATATATGTGACCATAAGTGGGCGGTGCCACGCCCATTTTTCAAAATTGTATCCTAAACGTATTTCTTGGTAACGAATTGTTGCAAGCATCAATTTTGAATAAATTAGCTTCAATAATTACTGATTTATCGAAGATTTCGTATTTCTCTAAATTACCGTTATATGGGATTATTGTCCTATTTTAAAAATTTTCGGCCATTTCGTATGTTATACCAAGGTTAACAACTGTGCCAAGTTTGGAAGAAATTGGTGCAGCGGTTACCAAGATATACACATGTAAACATAACTGGGCGTGGCTACGCCCATTTTCCAAAAATTTATAATATTCTTATTTTTCGTCTAAAACTTATTGTAAATATCAATTTTGAGTGAATAATCTTCAGTAGTTACTAAAATATCGCAGTATTCGTATTTCTGAAAATTACCGTTATATGGGAAGTGGGCGTGGTTATTGTCCAATTTTTAAAATTTTCGGCCATTTAGTATGCTGTATCAAGGCCAACAACTGTGCAAAGCTTGGAATAAATTGATGCAGCGGTTACCAAGATATACACATGTAACCATAAGTGGGCGTGGCTACGCCCATTTTCAAAAAAATGTTAATATTCTTATATTTCGTCTAGAATTTATTATAAATATCAATTTTGAGTGAATTATCTTCAGTAGTTACGAAACTATCGCAGTTTTCGTATTTCTGGAAATTACCGTTATATGGGAAGTGGGCGTGGTTATTATCCGATTTTTAAAATTTTCGGCCATTTAGTATGCTGTATTAAGGCCAACAACTGTGCAAAGTTTGGAATAAATTGATGCAGCGGTTACCAAGATATACACATGTAACCATAAGTGGGCGTGGCTACGCCCATTTTCAAAAAAATGTTAATATTCTTATTTTTCGTCTAAAATTTATTACAAATATCAATTTTGAGTGAATTATCTTCAGTAGTTACTAAAATATCGCAGTTTTTGTATTTCTGAAAATTACCGTTATATGGGAGGTAGGCGTGGTTATTGTCCGATTTTTCCCATTTTCAATACCATCCGTCCTACGCCCGAAAGAAGTGCACATACCAAGTTTCGTTAAGATATCTCAATTTTTACTCGAGTTATCGTGTGCACAGACGGACAGACGGACGGACAGACAGTCACCGCTTAATCGATTTCTCTTTTCATCCTGATCATTTATGTATACATTTGTCTATATCTACCTCGATTCGTTTTGCCTGTTACAAACAACCGTTATGTGAACAAAGTTATAATACCCTTGTGCACAAGTGCGCTCGGGTATAAAAATTCTTAAAAAGTAATGTATGGATTTTAAAAGTTTTGACCTCAATCGATAGGAAATTTAGTTCCCTTTAATTTGATATATATACTTTATATATGCCTTGTTTAGTTTTCACAAAAATCTAATTAATGTACGCAGAAAGGAATTCAGCTTCCCTTCTGCGGCAACACAGAAAGGAAAATTCTACTTAGGGAGGATTATATTTATATCAAATTAAAGGGAATCAAATTTCCTATCAAATGAGATCAAAATTTTTAAAATCCATGCATTCGTTTTCAAAAAATGTGGATTTAAAGAATTGTTTAATTTGAACTTTGAGTCTTAATAACTATTGTAGTAGTTATTTCCGCAAGAAAAGAAATATACCGTTATACTCACCTCAATGATCTCTATCGATCCCCATATGTGTTTTTTAATTTGAGAATCGAAGCTATTCTGCATTTTTTCCAAAATTTTAATTCATTGTCGCGCCAAAATGTCATAGAGCACAGACGTCAAATCGAAATGTCACGCAACACAAATCTTGGAATTTGAGTTAGCTTTTTACGCACGCCGGTCAATTTCGGTTGGTCCCATACAAGATGTATATGCATGAGAAATTTTTGACAGTAAACTGCCGGCGTGCGTGAATATTAGGTTGGCCTGTTAGGCATTTTTTCCGTACAATTTACGAAAACACATTCGTAAAGCACTGAACAAATCTCTGTACGAATAATTTTGTATATTGTAGGAAGGCATTCGTAATATTTACGTATGGTTTCAAAATTTACGAAATCTGTATTCTACAATTTAGTTAATACTTTCGTATGAAGTACTAATGCAGAAACATGTTTTTTAAATTCGTACAACATACGAATATTTTCGTACAATGTACTCAATTACCGGCAGTTTAATATTTCATCACATTTTTTGTATCGCGTGTCAAAATTAAATATTAAAGCTGTGGATATACTATGCTTTTAGGCATACAATGTTTTTTTAAAATCGCCTACGCTGCGCCTTGGGCTGCAATGTGGGACTTGATAAATTGGCAATTTCATCAGTTACCTATCAACGGCGAGCCTAAGCCATGACCACTACTTAATGAAATTAAAAGTAAGTACATGTATGACGTTTCACTGAAACTTGCTTTTCAGACGCCTTATAATTTTCCTTTAATTTATAGTCGTCAAGGAAACAAACATCGTTGAAGCTGCGGATCTGTCAAGTGCCTCTACAAAAAAATATTATAATATTTAAGAAAGTAAAACCAGCATTTTTTATATTCTTTCATATTTTATATCCTATTATATTTAGTTTTGTTGAGTCTCATAGTTTAACACTTTGCATCAATATACTTTATTGAATGAAGCCTAAGCAATAAAAAAATATGTAGTATAGAACCTATTCGTATGCATTTAAATAAAAGACTTAAGTTTTATTATAGGTAAAATAACCTTTTTTATTAATTCTAAACTACAGTGTAGTCAGAAAATTCTTCTTCTTCTTTCATAGAACGTATGATTGCTTTTATTATTAACACTATAAAAAACATGACTAAAATTATAGCACACTTTCATTATATTTTAACCATTAACGTTAAGCGTTTTTGCAAAACGTTTTGTTAAACAAAAACGCTTAAAATTAACGATAAAAACAAAATAAAAGTGTTGTGTTATAATTCGTAATGTGTTTTTTAAAGTGTGTAAATTTCGTTAAATATACGAATTATTTCTGTGCATTTTACAAAAATTTCGTAAATAGCACGAAATTCTTTAGTAAATAGTACTAAATTCTTTAGTAAATAGTACGAATGCATTCGTAAAATGTACTAAAGATCTGATGCCTCATATTTTCGTAGTATGTACGAAAACTGTTTTGTACAATCAACGAAAACTTTCGTGGCTCAAAATGACGAAAAATTTCGTAAGATTTACGCAAGTTTTCGTTATATTTATGCAGATTTTATTTTCAGTGTAGAGAAGCAAAGCGAATGGGTATGGTGGTGAACGAGGACAAAACGAAGTATCTCCTGTCATCACACAAACAGTCAGAGCATACACGTCTTGGCACCTACGTCACTGTTGACAGTTACAAGTTTGAAAAAGTAGACGACTTCGTTTATTTGGGAACCAGCGTAACCAATAATAATGTCAGCCTTGTAATCCAAAGGAGAATCACTCTTGCCAACAAGTGCTACTTTGGACTGAGTAGGCAATTGAGAAGTAAGGTCTTCTCTCGTCGTACAAAGATCACACTCTATAAGTCACTCGTTATGCCTGTGCTGGTGTATGGCGCAGAGGCATGGACAATGAAAGCATCTGATGAGACGGCTCTTGGAGTTTTCTAGAGAAAGATTCTGCGAAAGATTTACGGACCTTTACGCGTTGGTGATGGCAAATATCGCAGACGATTTAACGATGAGCTGTATGAGCTTTACAACGATATAGACATAGTGCAGCGAATTAAAATTCAGCGGATCCGCTGGCTTGGCCATGTCGTTCGAATGGACAACAACGCTCCTGTTCTGAAAATATTCTACGCGGGCCGCGATGCTGGTAAGGCCTCCTCTGCGTTGGAATGACCAGGTGGAAAAGGACTTGGCTTCAATTGGCATTTCCAATTGCTGTCAGTTAGCATAGAAGAGAAATGACTGGCATGCTGTTTTGGACTCGGCCAAAATTGCTTAGGCGGTTACAGCGCCAATAAAGAAGAAGAAGTAAATTACAAATCCCGAAAATCTCGGAACTACTTGGCAAGATTCCCGGGATTTTCGGGACCTTAAAGAGGCCGGGATCCCGGGATTAACATTCCTAGTGTCAATGTGAATAAATCCCGGGATCCCGGGATTACTTAAAAAAATGCCGAAATCCCGGGATCACAATTTTCGGCATATTGTGGCGTCCATAGTTGGGACATGTGTATGTACGTGTGAATACGATGGATATGTAGATACGAATAGAGTAGGCACTGCAACCAGTAGGTCTATGTGCCATCAGCATAACCCAACACTGACTCTAGCCCCAAAGACTCTATGAATTTTAGAACAGATCTCCGGGGTAGGGAGTGTGCGAAGCACCTCTCCCTTCTTCGTGAAACGACCTCGCACTCCAGGAGAATATGCAATGGTGTCTCCTTGGCGGAGAAACAAAAGCGACATAGGTCGCTAGACCCGAACCCGAACTTATGCAAGTAGCCTCTAAGCCTACAATGGCCCGTAAAAGTAGTAGAGCCTAATTCTTACCCTATCCTTGGGGAGCCTGTATCTCTTTGCATTGTACCCCCCTAATAATTTCTTGGCTTGACAAAGTCCCATGGTTTTACGCTAATGCAGTAACCTCAGTTTTCTGTTTTTTTCTTTCTGAGCGCTTCTTCATCGTACTTGGACCCACCCAAAG
>NW_023459404.1:55030-59951 GCF_013731165.1 Rhagoletis pomonella | reverse complement strand
CGATGCGGTATTTGTTTGTTCGTTTATTATTTTGCCGTCGAAGGTTTTTAGTTTGTATATTTCCATATTTTCTAGGACGTTTAGTCGTTGGCCTTTTGTTGTACATGCAGTAGTTTCGCTGCCTTTCTTATTTGCGTTGGTGAACATTTGTTGTTAAACATGTGGTTAGCAAAATTTGACTCTGGTATTGCGCTCGGTTTCTGTGTCTTTTTGTTATAGTCTCTTATATGCTCGCGGAATCTTGTTTTTATTTTACGTGCTGTTTGACCTATGTAACTATGCTGGCATTTGCAAGTTAGTTTATAGACTCCTTGTTTATCCAATGGATCTTCTTGATTTGTGGTGTTCCGTAGTATCCGTCCCACATTGTTATTTGTTCTGAATGATGTGCGAAGGTTGTGTTTCTGGAACAGCTTTGCAAGTTTGTACGTTGACTTTCCAGTATAGGTTAATACCGCCCAATTTTTGTTATTGTTTTCTTCTTTGTTTGGCTTTTTGTTTTTGTGCTCCCTTCGGATTTCTTCTACCAGATCTCTTTTGTATCCGTTATTAGCCGCTATGGCATATATTGCGTTCAGTTCTTTGTTGTATCCTTCTTTTGTTAGTGGTATTCGCTCAATTCTATTGATCATCTGTCTAAAGGCGGCTTTTTTATGCTGATGAGGATGGTTCGATGTATTATGTATTATTGTATCTGTGACTGTGGGCTTCCTAAAAATTTCATATTGCAGACTGCTGGCGCTTTTATTTATTTTTATCGTCAGATCTAAGTAAAGGAAAGCTAAATTACTTAAATGTGGGAAAAACTTGGTATGGAAATAATGCTGAAAAAAAAGTGTATTTAATAAATTGAATAAATTGCTTGACAAGTATCAAGAGCAAATCAAGAGAAGAAACAACACCCAACAATTTACAGAGTATGTAAAATCTCTGGAAACAATTTTTTACATTGGAACATGTAAATGCGATTTGAAGGCAGCTCCATGTGCATGCGGCTGGGTTCCCGAACGCCTCAAAGAGTTCATGCACGATCAACATAATCAGAGAAGACTAACAATGGATGCATTTGTGATGGAAACTGAAGAGCAAGGAGCAACGTCTATGTCATCAATGCCAACATACCAAGATCCCGATGATTCAACATACGCACCGCCACCGGTTCAAGAAGATATGGATAGAAGCACAAGTTCACAATACACAGAGAGATACGATTGTTTTAACTTTGCCTTGGTATGTGACAGATTTGGTGTGCCTGATAGAGTAGCATCAGCATTGAGAACCGCTCTTTTGCAAGATTTTAAAATTAAAGATAAGCATGGGAAACCTTTCATCATGGATAAATCGAAAGTTCGCAGAGAAAAAGAGAAATGCAGACAAGAAGTGCTTCGCAAACGGTTAGATGATACCAATTTGTTAGCGTTTTCATTCGATGGCAGAAAAGATGATACTTTAACGATAGATAAAATTGATGAGGATGGTAAAAGAACCTCATCTTGTTATTTTGAGAGAACCCAATTCTGAATTGATTGGTTACATAAGACTGGAACATGAAACCGCTGAATACAAAACAACCAAATTAAATGGTTTTTTCAACGATAAAAATATATCACTGGATGCATTAATTGGAATATGCACTGACGGTGAGCCCACAAACACTGGCCCACACGGTGGAATTATACGACGACTCGAATTGCTGTTAAAAAGACCATTGCATTGGTTCGTTTGCCTTCTACACTTCAACGAACTTCCGCTTCGGCATTTGTTTGAAGCTTTGGATAAATCAACCAGCACTGGACCAAGATCGGCAACCGAAAAACTGAGCCGTCAAATCGAAACTTGTGAAACTCTTCCGGTAAGTTATTGCTATCACTCATTTATTATAATTGTCAACCATTTTTAATTATTTTATTATTATATATTTTCAGGTGGTGGACGGCTTCCAGAAAATTGAGTTGCAAAATATGCCCCCTGCTCCAGAAAAAATTGAATTTTCCACCGATTCGAAGTACTTATACGACATGGCCCATGCAATTTCTAGCGGCGTGGTTCCGGTGGATCTGGCTAACATCAAACCAGGGAAAATTGTACATTCTCGGTGGCTCACCAAGGCCGCTAGATTATTGCGATCATATGTGACAACGGAAAATCCAGATGCAAATTTAAGAATTCTGGTTGAATTTATAATTAAATATTATGTGCCAATGTACTTCAATATCAAGTATTACAGCTCTGTCGTGTACGGCAGTGCATTATTTTTCAAGTTCATTGGTTGGTCACGATTTCTAGAACCTCGTTTACGCAAAATTGTCAATCAAGTAATTAAAGATAATTCATATTATGCGCATTCGGAAAATATCTTGTTATCAATGTTGTTTGATGATAGCAAAGAAAAGCGCGACTGTGCCATCAAGAAAATTCTTCGCTATCGAACCGATGTTGACGAGCCAATGGAACTTAGAGTTTATAAAAAACCAGATATAAACTTTAATTGCATAAGTTATACGGAAATGATTAATTTGAATGATATAAATATCGTATTTGAACCACCATTCACGCGAAGCATTCCGTACGATACATTGAAAGAATATTTAAATCAAGATGATCCACCGTTTAATGATCCAAAAATTCCATCACACATACAAGGAACGGAACGACATGTTCAATTGCTAGCTAGCGTTTCCAAACGGGTTATACCGGAAAATGTAGAGGCTGTTATGGCGACGACATTAGAGAGCCGTGCGAAATTGCCCAGACTTGAAAGTAAAAAAGACTTCAAACAATAATTTTTTTTAGTTTCTTTTCTATAACTCACTTAAATTAATTTTTTCATTTACATATGTTCTGACTAAATAAATTTCTTAAGAGAAAACATAGATATTATTATAAATAAATAATAAATATTATTATAAATAAATAAATAAAAATAAAGAAAAAGCATAGCCATTTAGCTGATTTTTTCATGTAAAGGCGAAAAATGGTGATTTTTTGAAATGATTGTATGGGGAACCCCCCAGGGGAGTTCCAGGGGGTGTGCCACTGGCATGGGTGGATCGGCCGTCCAAAGTTAGTGGGGGTCGGTCATACATTTGGACTCGATTGGAGCACTCTAAATGGGTCAAAGTGGGATTTTTCAAAATTTGCCCCTACCCAAAAGTTCGACCCAAATTGGGGGACATCAGAATTCATTTTAGAGGTATGGTTCCTTCGGCAAAGTTTCTTATTTTGATCCCTAGAATACGATTTTCACAGAGCAATGAGCGATTTTTAAATCGACCCGCCCTAATACATATACACATCTGTAATACATGTGTTATACAAATGTTAGAAAAAGAATTTCTTCAATCTCTTTGTACTTACTCTCACTTTAACTGCTATTGAATAAAGACATATATTATATTACAACAGATTATGGGCCTTAGGCCACGTGTCTTTTGCTAAATTAAAAGTAATATAACAAATAACCACGGAAGGCTAAGGTATAGTATAATGGCAAGTTCGTCGTTAATTCCTATGACATTCCAAATGGAGAAGTTGCGCGGCAGGGAAATTTCGACATATGGAAGCGTCAAGCGAAATCCTGCTTAGTTATAAATGGGGTCTGGAAGGGAAGTGGGAAGTGGAGTCGTAAGCGAGAAGGATGCTGATTTAAATGAGCTAGCGCTAGCCGAAATTACCTTGATGGTGGACTCCAGCAATTTCGGTCACATCGATAGTGCGATGACGGCGAAGGAGGCATGGAGTGTTCTAATGAACGCCGATGAAGACAATGGGCTCACGAGAAAGGTAGAATTGCTAAAACAACTGGTCAATGTTAGGCTCGAAAACTACAGCTCTGTTCACGAATATATAAATGACATCATCATGATTGCTATAAAAGTAAGAAACGCAGGCCTAACCATCGATGATGAGTTAGCTGCCTCGTTAATGCTTGCCGGTCTGTCTCATGAATTCAGACCTTTTGTAATGGCAGTGGAAAACTCCAAACAGAAGCTAACTGTGGACATAGTGAAGAATGTACTACTGCAAGATGTTAAGTTCGATGGTTTGGACAAAAAAAAAAGCGCTGTACTCAAAACATTTGAGCAACGAAAAGCCAAATTAACTGAGATGCCACAGTTGCAAAGCCATTGGTCATTTCGCTAGGAATTGCCCGCAAAAGCGCAAACAGACCAACACTAATAAAAACATAGAATACTAAAGAGCGGACGTGTTATTTGCAACGAGTAGTTCTATTACACCAGAATATAACGAAACACAAACATGCGCAAAAGCAACAAAATGTGAGTAGTACTATCACGCAAGATAACAACGAAAGACAAGCATGCGCAAAATCAACAAAAGGTGAAATGCGCGACATAATATGTAAGAAGGAGTACATAAATTGATACCTAGACAGTGGTGTGAGCAACCACATGAAAAACGACGTCAACCTTTTATGTAACAAGCACGAGATAAAGGAGAAAACTATTGTTATAGCGAACAATACCGAGCTTAATGCAAATTTTGCAGGCAATTTTGATTGTCTCTTTTTGGCAGAAGTAAACACACAAAAGCAATTGTCAAAAATGTCGAGTATGTTCCTGACTTATGCGCAAATCTTCTGTCGGTTCGCCAAATGGCACAAAATGGTAAGCGAATAGTATTTGAAGGCGACATCTGCACTATTTCACACGAAAACAAAGAAGTTGTCGCTACTGTATCGGTCCATAATAACCTTTACCGATTAAATAGTAAAATGCATCCGCGATGATAGTGAAAAATGAATTTGAAATATGGCATCGAGGAATGGGCCATATTTGCATTACACAAAGTGCAACAAAACAATGACGGCATATTATTTGGCAAAATAAATAGCAAATGTTGTAAAGTGTGCATAAAAGGGAAGCAGACACGTAAACCGAATAGGGAAAAAGGAACTCGC
>NW_023459404.1:50524-54930 GCF_013731165.1 Rhagoletis pomonella | reverse complement strand
TCTCACTTTAACTGCTATTGAATAAAGATATATATTATATTACAACAGGTTATGGGCCTTAAGCCACGTGTCTTTTGCTAAATTAAAAGCAATATAACAAATAACCACTGAAGACTAAAATATAGTATAATGGCAAGTTCGTCGTTAATTCCTATGACATTCCAAATGGAAAAGTTGCGCGGCAGGGAAAATTTCGACATATGGAAGCGTCAAGCGAAATCCTGCTTAGTTATAAAGGGCGTCTGGAAAGTCGTCGAAAGTGGAGTCGTAAGCGAGAAGGATGCTGATTTAAATGAGCGAGCGCTAGCCGAAATTACCTTGATGGTGGACCCCAGCAATTTCGGTCACATCGCTAGTGCGCTGACGGCGAAGGAGGCGTGGAGTGCTCTAATGAACGCCTATGAAGACAATGGCCTCACGAGAAAAGTAGAGTTGCTAAAACAACTGGTCAATGTTAGGCTCGAAAACTACAGCTCTATTCAAGAATATGTAAATGACATCATCATGATTGCTATAAAAGTAAGAAACGCAGGCCTAAACATCGATGATGAATTAGCTGCCTCGTTAATGCTTGCCGGTCTGTCTGATGAATTCAGACCTTTTGTAATGGCAGTGGAAAACTCCAAACAAAAGCTAACTGTGGACATAGTAAAGAATGTACTACTACAAGATGTTAAGTTCGATGGTGTGGACAAAGAAAAAGCGCTGTACTCAAAACATTTGAGCAACAAAAAGCCAAATAAACTGAGATGCCATAGTTGCAAAGCCATAGGTCATTTCGCTAGGAATTGCCCGCAAAAGCACAAACAGACCAACAGTAATAAAAACATAGAAAACTACAGAAGAAAAAACATCGAAAGAGCGGACGTGTTATTTGCAACGAGTAGTTCTATTACCCAAGAATATAACGAAAGACAAACATGCGCAAAAGCAACAAAATGTGAAATGAGTAGTACTATCACGCAAGAAAACAACGAAAGACAAGCATGCGCAAAAGCAACAAAAGGAGAAATGCGCGACATAATATGCAAGAATGAGTACACAAATTGGTACATAGACAGTGGTGCGAGCAACCACATGACAAACGACGTCAACCTTTTATGTAACAAGCACGAGATAAAGGAGAAAACTATTGTTATAGCGAACAATACCGAGCTTACCGCAAATTTTGCAGGCGATGTTGATTTGTCTCTTTTTGGCAGAAATAAACACACAAAAGCAGTTGTCAAAAATGTCGAGTATGTTCCTGACTGATGCGCAAATCTTCTGTCAGTTCGCCAAATGGCACAAAATGGTAAGCGAATAGTATTTGAAGGTGACATCTGCACTATTTTAAACGAAAACAACGAAGTTGTCGCTACTGCATCGCTCCATAATAATCTTTACCGATTAAATAGTAAAACTAACAAGACAAAAGCATCCGCGATGATAGTGAAAAATGAATTTGAAATATGGCACCGACGAATGGGCCATATTTGCAATAGTTCCTTACACAAAGTGCAACAAAACAATGACGGGATATTATTTGGCAAAATGAATAGCGAATGTTGCAAAGTGTGCATAAAAGGGAAGCAGACACGCAAACCGAATAAAGAAAAATGAACGCGCGCAAGTAATGTTTTAGAACTGATTCACTCAGATGTGATTGGTCCACTAAAGACCAAATCGTTTTCGGGTGCTCGTTTCCTGGTTTGTTTCGTCGATGACTTTACGCGTAAGGTGTTTGCTTACCCAATTAAGAATAAATCCGACGTCTATGAAACATTTAAAAATTTTAAAAATATGGTTGAGAACCAGTGTTCAAAAACGATTAAAATTCTTCGAACTGATAATGGCAGAGAATATGTGAATGAAAGTTTTAAATTATTTTTGAATAAAAGTGGAATCATTCACCAAACCACATTTCCGTATGCACCAGAGCAAAACGGTGTAGCGGAGCGAATGAACCGCACCTTGATCGAGCGGGTTCGTTGTATGCTTATAGGCAGTGGGGTCGACGAGCGTTTTTGGGCAGAAGCCGCTTCTACCGCCGCGTATTTAACCAATTTTGTGCCATGCAGAGAGGACAAGCGTAGTCCGGAGGAACTTTGGTCTCAAAAAAAGCCAAGCTTGAAACATATCCGCGTATTTGGATGCACGGCAATGGTCCACGTCCCAAAAGAGAAAAGGCATAAATTGTGTGAAAAGTCAATCGAATGCATCATGGTAGGTTACAGTGGCGAAAGTAAAGCGTACAGACTTTTTGATCCGTGTACCAACAAAATCATTATTAGTAGGGATGTTGTGTTTTTGGAAAAAAACCTAAATTGTAACAAGTTGAATGATACTTATCAACTTATTGATGTATCCGGCGGCGAAAGTGTTAATCCAGAGGGGAATGGTAGCGAATTGAACACTATCGACAGTGACACAGATCACGCTGATGAATACCTCAGCCGCATTGACAACGTCGCAGTTAACGGTGAAGAAGATGTCAACAACATCGACTTCCAAGTGCGTCGCTCTGAGAGAATTGCAAGTAAGCAAGCAGAGTCCTACAATTTTTGTGCTGCAGAGTTTAATTTATATAATCCTGCAACTTATAAAGAAGCGGTGTCGTCGTTTCACGCGGATGAGTGGAAGTCCGCCATGCAAAGCGAAATCGATTCACTGCACTTTAACAACACATGGACGTTGACTGATCTTCCACCTGGCAAGAAGGCGATAAAATCCATGTGGGTATACAAAACTAAATGCGACATAAACGGTATTCCACTTCGCAGAAAAGCCAGATTAGTGGCGAAAGGCTGCGCGCAAACCGAAGGCATCGATTACTTTGAGACATTCGCGCCTGTGGTAAGATATTAATCAATTCGTTTCTTATTGGCGCTTTCCGTGAAGTATGGCATGGCCGTACATCAAATGGACGCTGTGTGTGCATACCTGAATGGCACACTGGAAGAAGAAGTATTCATGCAACAGCCAGAGGGCTACGACAATGGCACAGGTAAGGTGTGCAAATTATTTAAATCTATTTACGGCCTGAAGCAATCAGGGCGAGTCTGGAACGAGACTCTTAACCGTGAACTTCTTAATATGGGGCTCGTTAGAAGTAACGTGGACCAATGCATCTATTACAATGTCGATGGTGATAAAATGTCGTTCGTTGCAATATATGTCGATGATGTTTTGCTTTTCTCCAATAGCCCAAACCAAATATCATGGTTCAAACGCAAGTTGGCAAACAAATTTGAAATGAAAGATATGGGTGTAGCCACTTCAGTATTAGGTGTGCGAATCACAGTGAATGATAATTTTATAAAAATAGACCAATCTCAGTATGTACTAGATGTGTTGAAGCGTTTTGGTATGAGCGAAGCTAATCCCCTGTCAACACCATTCGACTATAACCAAAAGGTATCATCTGACATGTCACCAAAAGATGTTAGTGAAAGACAAGATATGGACGAAGTTCCGTACATGCAAGCAATTGGCTGCTTATTATTCGCTGCTCAAGTCACTCGGCCGGACATTGCTTATGCTGTCAACACGTTAAGCAGGTACACAGTAAATCCCGGAAGGGCACACTGGGAAGCCGTGAAGCGTATTATGCGATACCTAAAGGGTACTTCTGAAAAGGGACTGGTATACCGCAAATCTGATGACAACATAATAGGTTACTGTGATGCGGACTGGGCTGGAAACACGGATGATAGGCGTTCAACTTCGGGTTATACTTTTGTTTTTCAGTCAGCTGCCATATCATGGTCAACAAAGAGGCAGAAAACTGTTGCATTGTCGAGCACTGAAGCGGAGTTGATATCTATTGTGGCTGCTATACAAGAGTCTGTGTGGCTGAAGCGTTTGGAAGCAGAGCTGGTTCCGAGATACGAAACAACGATGACTATATTCTGCGACAACAAGAGTGCCATCCAAGTGGCATTGAATAACTCCTACTCACCACGCACTAAACATATAGACATAAAGACGAAATTTATCCGGCAACTTATCGAACACAAGCAAGTAGTTTTGAAGTATTTACCTACCAACGAGATGGTTGCTGACATTTTAACAAAAGGCGTTACCGCTCAAAAATTAACATATTTTGCCGCCAAGTTTGGTCTTAAATAACTTAACTAAGCAAAAATAGTTTTATTACATTTCAAATTATTAACCCACATTAATATTTCTGTAATGCGAACGCTTAGAAATAAGTCGTTCAGGAAGGGTGTTATAAAGTGAACAACTTATTATATATAACTGGTCACCTTATTCACTCGTACACTTTGTACAACCCTGTAATATATACATATACACATCTGTAATACATGTGTTATACAAATGTTAGAAAATGAAGTTCTTCAATCTCTTTGTACTTACTCTCACTTTAACTGCTATTGAATAAAGATATATATTATATTACAACA
>NW_023459404.1:47499-50424 GCF_013731165.1 Rhagoletis pomonella | reverse complement strand
GTTAAAACAAGAATTTCTTCAATCTCTTTGTACTTACCCTCACTTTAGCTGCTATTGAATAAAGACATATATTATATTACAACAGGTTATGGGCCTTACGCTATGTGTTTTTTGCTAAATTGAAAGTAAAATACCAAATAACCACTGAAGGTTAAAATATAGTATAGTGGCAAGTTCATCGTTAATTCCTATGACATTCCAAAAGGAAAAGTTGCGCGGAAGGGAAAATTTCGACATATGGAAGCGTCAAGCGAAATCCTGCTTAGTTATAAAGGGTGTCTAGAAAGTCGTCGAAAGTGGAGTCGTAAGCGAGAAGGATGCTGATTTAAATAACCGAGCGCTATCCGAAATTACCTTGATGGTGGACCTCAGCAATTTCGGTCACATCGCTAGTACGATGATGGCGAAGGAGGCGTGGAGCGCTCTAATGAACGCCTGTGAAGAATTGCTAAAACAACTGGGCAATGTTAGGCTCGAAAACTAAAACTCTGTACAAGACTATATAAATGGCATCATTATGATTACTATAAAAGTAAGAAACGCAGGGCTAAACATCGATGATGAGTTAGCTGCCCCGTCTGGCTGATGAATTCAGATCTTTTGTAATAGCAGTGGAAAACTCCAAACAGATGTTAACTGTGGACATAGTGGAGAATGTACTACTACAAGATGTTAAGTTCGATGGTGTGGACGAAGAAAAAGCGCTGTACTCAAAACGTTTGAGTAACAAAAACCCAAATAAACTGAGATGCCACAGTTGTAAAGCCATTGGACTCGCTGGGAATTGCCCGCAAAACCACCAAAACTACCACTACAAAAGAAAAACATCGAACGTGCGGACGTGTTATTTGCAACGAGTAGTACTATTGAACAAGAACATAACGAAAGACAAGCATGCGCAAAAGCAACAAAATGTGAAATGAGTAGTACTATCACGCAAGAAAACAACGAAAGGGAAGTAAGCGCAAAAGCGACAAAAGGTGAAATGCGCGGATAATGGGTAAGCACGAGTACATAAATTGGTACATAGACAGTGGTGCGAGCAACCATATGACAAACGACGTCAACAACACTAGACAAAGGAGAAAACTATAGTTATAGCGAACAATACCGAGCTTTCCGCAAATTTTGCAGGCGATGTTGATTTGTCTCTTTTTAACAGATTACTGCATTTGAAAAAAATTATATATTCACAGCATATGTACATATTTAGGTAGAGGAGATACATATAAAAAAAATCATATCTAAACAATCAGAGTTATAGAAGATATACCTTATATAGCACCAATCTAAGTGATTTTCACAGCTGTGTGATCGGTATGTAAACCGGTAACACAATAGGGGTATTCTCGAAGTATTGCACGATGCACGTATTGCACGAAATGCAAAAATACTATCCCAAATTTCGAAGAGTACGAGAGCACCCCATTGCAAAGTGGGAGAATGCATGGGTAGCAAGCAGCGAAATTATGTATCAAATACAATAACAAGAGACAGCAGAAAAAAATGAAGTGAGCGAGATGAGAGGAATGAGAGAAATATGTAGCAATTCCAACAACAAAACAACTAGCACAGGGTCGCATATATCTTGCTATGCTATTTTGCAAAATATATACATGGGTTTCGACGTTGCATATTTTGCAGCGATAGGAAATGTCGTTTCCCATGTATTTTGTTGTTGTGTGTTTGCAAGTTATGCAATCCATGCAATCCGTGCTACGTGCAATGGCTTTGCAAGATTTGGAGAATACCCCTAATTTAATGGGTTTAGCTTCCTACATAAAGGAGATATATCGCAGAAACTGGTATGTGAACATTCAGTGGTAAAATAGATAAAGCCTATACAGCATAGATTTTGACGATTTTCTCAGTAAACTTTGTATTATTATTTATAAAATAGCTTAAGATATTTATCAGTTTTAGCTGCCCAAATAAAGGAGTTTTACAGTAAAACCCCATATCTGAACAATTAGTTGTATGGAGGCAGTAAATAGGTTATAGTGACCCGTTCTTTGTTAATTTTACTGTAAACTGTCTGTTGATAATGAGTGAAAATAGTGCGAATCTTCATGTTTCTAGCTGCATAGTTAGAGAAGTTATAACAAAAAATCGCATATCTGAACAATCAGTTGTATGAGAGCTAGCTGCATAAGTGAAGGAGTTATAACGAAAATTCTCATAACTGAACAATCAGTTGTATGAGAGATATATGTTATAGTGACCCGATCTTTGTTATTTTCACTATAAGTATTCTGTTAGTAATGAGTGAATACGGTGCGAATTTTCATGTTCCTAGCTGCATAAATAGAGAAGTTATGGCAAAAAATCTAATATTTGAACAATCAGTTGTATAGAGGCTATAGGTTATAGCGACCCGATCTTCGCCATTTTCACTGAAAGTATTCTTTTGATAATGAGTGACAACAGTGCAAAATTTATGTTCCTAGCTACTTAAATGAAGGAGTTATAACGAAAAATCTTATATCTGAACAATCAGTTTTATGGGAGCTATAGGTTATAGTGACCTGATCTTTGTAATTTTCACTCTAAGCCTTCAGTTGATAATGGGTGGAAGTATTGCGAAATTTCATGTGCATAAATTGAGAAGTTGTAACGAAAAATCTCATTTCTGAACAATCAGTATCAAAAATACACCCACCTACCAAATTTCATCCGGATATCTAGAAAACTGAGAGACTAGATTGCATACAAACAGACTGACAGACGGACATGGCTAAATCGACTCAGCTCGGCGTTCTGATCAATTAAGTATACATTTCAATGGGTCTATCTCTTATTATTCTGGTACTTACAAACATCGCACCAAAGTTATAATACCATTTCATGTTCATGAAAGGTATAAAAATGTCGAGTAAGTTCCTGACTTATGCGCAAATCTTCTGTCGGTTCGCCAAAGGGCCAAAA
>NW_023459404.1:29107-47399 GCF_013731165.1 Rhagoletis pomonella | reverse complement strand
GGTACTTACAAACATCGCACTAAAGTTATAATACCATTTCATGTTCAGGAAAGGTATAAAAATGTCGAGCAAGTTCCTGACTTATGCGCAAATCTTCTGTCGGTTCGCCAAAGGGCCAAAAAATGGTAAGCGAGTAGTGTTTGAAGGCGGCATGTGCACTATTTCAAACGAAAACAACGAAGTTGTCCCTAGTGCATCGGTCCATAATAATCTTTACCAACTAAATGGTAAAATTAACAAGACAAAGGCATCCGCGGTGATAGTGAAAAATGTATTTGAAACATGGCATCGACGAATGGGCCATATTTGCAATAGTTCATTACACAAAGTGCAACAAAGCAATGATGGTTATTATTTGGCATAATAAATAGTGAATGTTGTAAAGTGTGCATAAAATGGAACTAGACACGTAAACCGAATAAAAAAAAGGGCACGCGCGCAAGTAATGTTTTAGAACTGATTCACTCAGATGTGCTTGGTCCATTAAAGACAAAATCGTTTTCGGGTGCTCGCTTACTGGTTTGCTTCGTCGATGACTTTACGCGAAGGGTATTTGCTTACTTAATTAAGAATAAATCAGACGTCTTTGAAACATTTTTAAAATTCAAAAAATATGGTTGAGAACCAGTGCTCAAAAACGAAAAAGTTCTGCGAACTAATAGTGGCTGAGAATATGTGAATGAAAGTTTTAAATTATTTTTGAATAAAAGTGGGATCATTCACCAAACTACATTTCCGTATGCACCAGAGCAAAACGGTGTAACGGAGCGAATTAACCGCGGGTTCGTTGTATGCTTATAGACGGTGGCGTTGACGAGCGTTTTTGGGCAAGAGCTGCTGCGACCGCGGCGTATTCAACCAATTTTGTGCCATGCTGAGAAGACAAGCGTAGTCCGGAGGAACTTTGGTCTCAAGAAAGGCCAAGCTTAAAACATATTCGCGTATTTGGCTGCACGGCAATGGTCCACGTCCTACGTCCACGTTAGAAGTAACGTGCACCAATGCATCTATTACAACGTCGATGGTGATAAAATGCCGTTCGTTGCAAATGGTGTTTTGATTTTCTCCAATAGCCCAAACAAAATAGCTTGGTTGAACGACAAATTGGCAAAAAAATTCGACATTAAAGATATGGGTGTAGCCACTTCAGTACTTGGTGTGAGAATCACAGTGAATGATAATTTTATACAAATAGATCAATCTCAGTATGTACTAGATGTGTTGAAGCGTTTTGGTATGAGCGATGCTAATCCCCTGTCAACACCATTTGACTATAACCAAAAAGTATCATCTGACATGTCACCAAAAGATGTTAGTGAAAGGCCAGATATGGACGAAGTTCCGTACATGTAAGCAATTAGCTGCTTATTATTCGCTGCTCAAGTCACTCCTACTCACCACGTACTAAACATATAGACATAAAGTCGAAATTTATCCGGCAACTTATCGAACATAAGCAAGTTGTTTTGAAGTATTTACCTACCAACGAGATGGTTGCAGACATTTTAACAAAGGGCGTTACCGCTCGAAAATTAACATATTTTTCCGCTAAATTTGGTCTTAAGTAACTTAACTAAGCAAAACATACTTTCATTTCATTTGGAATTATTAACCCACATAAATATTTCTGTAATTCGAACGCATAGAAATAAGTTGTTCAGGAAGGGTGTTATAATGTGAACAACTTATAATATATACCTGGTCACCTTATTCGCTCTAGCACTTTGTACAAACCTGTAATATATACATATACACATCTGCAATACATGCGTTATACAAATGTTAAAACAAGAATTTCTTCAATCTCTTTGTACTTACCCTCACTTTAATTGCTATTGAATAGACATACATATGTATATTATATTACAACAAATCTCTTAATAATAGATAAGACTGATATAGAAGGAATTGGGCATGGCACCGCACACACTTATGGTGAGTCTCCGTAACCAATTTATCCATTTCTACCAAACTTGGTTAAATTATATTTATTCATTTATTTATTTAGTATACAGAAACTAATAATTCTGACAGACCATGACATTAATTATAATTTTAAAACAATTGAATGCAATTAGTTTGTAAAACCATCCAGTCCAATAGGGCTCGTACTACAAGCGGACTCCATCCTCATTTGTAACGCGAAGTATGGTAATACCATGTTCTGACCGACAACAAAAACACTTTGAAAACGTGTTTTGGGATTGTGGGCTGAAGGCTGTGCACACCGGCTGTTAGTGTTTTCGTTGACATTTCTTACATCCTCTGATTACAGTTTTGCTACACAAAAACAAAACCAAAATGCTTTTCCCTCATTTTCTTTTCATTAGCAACCTCTTATTTTCATTCGTATTTTACTTTTGCCAGCCAATTAACAATAAATCCGAAATTCTGTATTAAAGATGATAAAATATGACTTAATCGAAAAAAACCAGTGAAGACACCGATTGGAATGAGTGGAACGTGAGTTTTCAAGTAGTTTTCAGCGAAAACTGGTTTTCGTTTGACAGATTTTACATGGACGAAAACACAAGTTTTAAGTCGAAAACCAGTTTTAGCAACGAAAACATGTTTTCGATGTCGGTCAGAACATGGTGTAAGGGTACTATAACGGCGCCAGTATGAACGCAATTTTGTGTGCCATTAAGGGTACTTTGATATACTCCATTAGGTCAGTGCATTTTTATTGCAGCGCAGGATATCAGTAAGGGGCGCCAGTAGGGCCATTTTGTTTACCATTAAAGGTGCCATGATATACGCCAGGGTATTTTTCTATATATAGGCAGCGTTTAGTCTAAGAGAACGGTGCCCGAAGCAGCATTGAATCTTAATCCTGCTTATCACGCATAAGTTAAAACGACAATATTTGATACCCGTGCCGGGTATATGTATAAAGTTCGGTTTCGCCCATACTTATACCTCTTTACTTGTTTTTTAGTATTTTGCTTTATAAATCGTACATAACTTTACGACTTAATTTAGTTATTTTTGTTAACAGCAGTGAAATAAGACTATATTAGGTTATTATTCATTTTAAAACAATACAACTTATTTAAAATGAACAACTAAATCCTTTAACAATAAAAAAATTATGAAAAACAGGTTGATAGAAAATGTGTTAACTCCACATAAAAAGAGCAAAATCATAAATAGAAAATGAAAGAGCAACAGCTTTATTTCGAAATCGGCAAGACGAACTAAGGAAGAAAATTGCATTTACAGATTAGGAAAATATTAACAACAAAAAAGTTAGGCGACTTTTTGTCCCACCTGAAAAATTAAAAAAAAAATGGACTTAGCACGTTTGTACACTAAGACAACGATATGTAAATTGTTTTTATTTTATAACAAAAGCATCGTTTCATGCCAAATAAAAACTTTTCAGCGTTCTGGCACACCACTATGATGAACAATAGACCACTTTTTAAAAATGTCCATTTGATTTGTGTAATTTTTATAAAAAAAGTGTCAAAACTTCAACTTTGACTTACAAGAAAGCTACATACTAAAGTGAGCTTTAAAGCACCAAAGGGTATTTTTTCCCATGTAATTGGACATTTCTTGACAAGTAGTAATTATCAAAATATCAAAATGCTATTTTCATTTTTTCCGGCTAATGTTTTCATATGGCCCATTGTGCGACGTCGGGTGTTCTGCTAGTTTTTTTTTTTTAATAAGTATGTAGATAACTATTCATTTGATACATAGTATTTTAAGTATAGGTATTTTGTATAATTCAAGGTTTCATGGATTAGAAGAAAGGATTTCCAATTGTTAACAGTTGGACTCTCAACACACAGCAGTGATAAAAGATTTCTTGTTGAACATGCACGTCATATGGGACACTGGTCTTTAAGGATTAAGTCTGTACGCGAAAGTGACCGCGGGTTGTACGAATGCCAGTTATCTATTTATCCTACAGAATCAATATTTGTCGAACTTAAAGTAGTGGGTAAGTTTGATTTGAGGCTAAAGTATATTTTAAACCAAAGATATTATTTATTGTATATTTCTATATTTATATACACAGTTATATAGACTTTATAAGAACTACGGCTATTCGCCACAACGGTAAATTTAGCGAACTTTGTAAAAGTTTTAATGGATCTTATCTCCTTTTTATCTTATTACTGTAAGACTGCGTTCCACCAAACTCATTTAAGAGGAAATTAACTTTAATACAATTTTTTTTATTCAATTCTCTATTATTTTTTTTCAGCTTCAATAAGCTCTTTATTTAAGTGAGTAAAAATATGGCGGCACCGTGATAAAGGTGGTAGTAAAAGCAGGGTTGGTATACAAGTAAACAGCTGATACACAAAATTGTGGTGTGTGTATATTAAGGTGGTCCAAAAATGCATGTGAAAAAGTAAAGTCGGAATTTTTATACTCTCACACAACAGTTGTTCTGTACCGAAAAAGATATACCCCTATTTTTTTATCTTGAAATCAAAAAATGTTTATAGGTCGCTCAAAGCGCCCAAAATTATCCATGTATTTTATATGGGGGAAAAACCACTTTTCGTAGAAATGGTATAGAATAGTTAAAAATCAATATTTTCTACCAGAAAAATATGCGGGAGCTTCCCAATAATAATACCCAATTGATTATTTTTTCCATTTACCATTTTTTCATTGCAAGTATAATTTATAGGTCCGCCAAAAACCCACAAAACCTCCGAAGAATGCAATGGGGTCACCAATAATAAATCGTTAGTATTAAAAAATGGTTAAATAAACAATTGGGTGTTATTATTGAAAGTCTTCTGAAGAGAACCAGAGTTTTCCGATCGAAAAATATTGACTTTCAAGACTTCTTACTGTTCATGCTAAGCCTGAAGTAATGGTGTGCAAAGTTAATTTAGAATACGCAAGGTGTTTCCTTTGTGGAATGCAATAATTTTACAAGGTTTTATTGTATCAATTCAATTATTAATTCAAGGTAAATTTAAAACTACTTAGCGAGTACGAGTGTGCCATTGCCATGAAAAACGTTTCAAAATAAACGAGGCGGTCTCTTCAGCGGTTCGAAAGCGAATGAAATGATACTCCTGCCAACCCGCCTTAGACCGCCGCAATAAATAATAAGCAAAAACCATTAGGTTACAATAGATTAAGTTACAATGAGTAGGTTCAAATTTCGAAAGTTACATTGGGTTTACATTTCAAATTTTTCATATACATGGTTTAAGAACCATTGCATTAATAATACAAGTAATTAATGATCGGTGAGATCTGCGCTCATGTCTCCGACATGGCGGCCGGCCTGGTACGTTGGAATACGTAGCAGCTGTTGTAGACTTTGGAGCGTAAGCATAGCCCGCTTGAACAACTCCCATATGCGTTGCTGGGTAGAGGTCCGAGTCTGCACTCTGCCCTTCGGCTTTCGAATCGCCCTTCGACTAGCCACGGTTTTCTTCCGGCTCACTTCTCGCCGGCTACGACCTGGCGATGAGGATGATGCTCGATGCAACAGCGTGTGGTGAGCTTTTCCGCAGCGATGGCAGCTGGCAGGTGAGTGACAGGCGCCGGTAACATTGGATGTCGCCAAACAGTTTACGCAGTACTTATGTACGCGCGCAGACTCATATCTTTCAGCCGGAGTCATAGCCTTGAAAGCATGACAGTGCCGCAAGGAGTGGACGCGGCAGCAAAGACGACACTTGTTGAGCTCCATCGTTTCCTTGGATGATCTGCAGAGAAAAAATCGTAAGTGGTATTAGACTCGTGGGTTTGCGCGTAGTTTAAGGATACGTTTATAAACATATGAGTTGGTGAGATGAGTTGAACACATAATAATAAGAGTATAAAATGGTTTTGGACAGGGTAAAGATACCCCAAAGCTACATAGGGGGCAGTAGGCATAATTTCGTAATATTTCGCGTGATTGTCCCTGCCTGAGTTTGAACTTCTGTTACGCGAACGTTCTGATCGGGACCCGGATGCAGTTTCACAACGCTTCCCAGCCGCCATTCGTTCGGAGGTAAAAGATCATCCCTGACGACTACTAAGTCCCCCTCGTTTATGTTAACTTGCGGATGTTTCCATTTGTGCCTTTTATGGAATTCTTTCAGGTACTCGTTTTTCCATCGCGAACTGAATTGGTGGTGGAGAACTTTAATCATGTGCCACTTGTTTATTAGGGAGTGGTTTCCTACATTGGGTTCTGGTATTGACAGGAGTGGAGCACCGCGTAAGAGGTGGCCTGGAGTTAACGCCGATACGTCATTGGGATCCTGGGACATAGGAGAGAGTGGTCGCGAGTTAAGAACCGCTTCGATTCGCACAAGGAGGGTGTTGAAGGCTTCAAAGGTGAATTTTTGGCTCCCAGCGACCTTGGTGAAATGTGTCTTGAAACTTTTAACGGCTTCTTCCCACAGGCCACCCATATGGGGAGCATAGGGAGGCAAAAACTGCCATGATAGCCCATGGGCAGCATACTTTTCCGCCACATCCGAAGTGACTTCGTTGAGGAAGAGAGAAATTCCCTTTGAATTGATCTCTGGGCTCCAACAAAGGTTTTGCCGTTGTCAGACATGATTTTGTGCGGAATACCACGGCGGCCGACAAATCGAGCAAAGGCCGCCTTAAAAGCCTCAGTGGTCAAATCAGAACACACTTCGAGGTGAATGGCTTTTGTTGAAAAACATACAAACACGCACACATATGCCTTTGTGTGTCAGGCTGTTCGCAGGACGGACGTTGTCACCATAAACGGGCCAGCGAAGCCAAGACCAGTGGTATGAAACGGTAGAGAGTATGTTGAGCGTTCTGGAGGGAGGGCGGCCATTATTTGAGATTTCATTTGTTGTTTGTAAATAGTACAGGTTTTACAGTGAAAAATGCATTTTTTGACCTTCTGCCTTAAACGCGGGATATAAAAGAGAGCACAATCTAGAGTTGTCTGGGCTTATGATAGGATGCCGTTCGCTGTAGCTGAGTGCAGCATATGCGAGACGGCCGTTCACTCGAATCACGCCTGCTTTGTCTAACATCGGGTTGAGGGAAAGTAAAGAACTCTTTTTACTGATGGGTTTCGCGGCCTTCAATGTGGCGATGGTTTCTCCATAGTATTTGTATTGAGCATTCTTGATGAGACGAACTTTAGCCATATTTATCTCTCCTGCGTTAAAAGGAGGGTGGACGGAAGAGACTATTTACGAGATTTATTAATAAATCGTAGCATGAATGCAAGAACTCGAAGTGCTCTTGCATATAAGGAGAACCGTTCGGGGAGATCGTCATTTTCCGCAGTGTAGTACACTTCAACTTGCTTCTGTTCTGGCGGAGAGGGATGTTGCGTCGCAAGTTTAGGCCACAACGTGGAGGGCTGAGCCAGCCATTCCGGGTCGTTCCACCATAATGAGCAGCCAACTAAATTTTGCGGTCGACATCCGCGGGTTCCTAAATCTGCAGGGTTGTCTGCGCTTGAAATATGTCTCTACTTGGCATTGCTGACATTCTGAAGTACTTGAGAAATTCGGTTGGCTACGTACGTCTTCCACGTGTGTGGCGGGTTTTCTAACCACGCCAGTACTACGGAAGAATCAGACCAAAGAGTTAGTTCATGGGGTGGCAGGTGCAGTTGGGCGCGCAGTTGTTTCACGGGTTTGGAGAGCAAGACTGCTCCACAAAGTTCTAAACGAGGGAGGCTGACAGTTTGTAGTGGAGCGACTTTGCTTTTTGCGCCAAGCAAGTGTGACGAAAAGGAGGTTTCGCTATGTTGAATTCGAATATAAATGCAAGCGCTAAATGGCTTTTCGGGAGCGTCCGCAAATCCATGTAATTAAATGGCCTTCGCGGGCGAGAATTGTACCCACCGGGGGATGCTTATCTCACTAATTGCTGGGAGAGCTTCCCGAAAGGCGTTCCATTTGTTGAATGCCTGTATGCTTTTTTTTGTCGCCTGTACCCTCCTCCGCTGATTTCTTGTGATTGGTGTGATTACGCTCCCTGCTGAACCTTGCTGCTTGCGTATTTCGGAACTAGGGTGAATGCACCTTTAACTTCCTTTTCTTGTCTGGGTATAGCGGGGATGTGATGTTTTGTGCGGCGCAGGTATGCTGCTCTCGCCGTTATTTTTAGATTTGGTTTAAGAGTTTTTAGTTTGTATTGTTTTTTTTTCTTTTTTTTTGTTTTGCGTTTCGGGCGAGGTTATATGTATGTAGTTGGTAGTTTTTATTTGTTCACTATTTTGTAGCTCAGCGTTATTTATTATATTTTTTTTTTTAGTGTAGGGTTCAGGCACAGGTATCGCTGCTAGCGCTTTCAATTTGGGGGCGCAGGTATCGCTGCTAGCGGTTTAAATGTAGAGGCGCAGGTATCACTGCTAGCGCTTGAAATGGGAGCGTGGTGCAGGTATCACTGCTAGCACTAAACAATTTTTTTTTTTACTGCTACTAATGTACTGTACCCTGTAAGGCACTGTAAGCACTTTTTCGCTTTTAGTTAGTTTTGTTTTTTTTTCTTTGTGTTAACAGTTTTTTTTCACTCTTGCAACCGCTGTACATAAATATCGTCCGAACGCGACCGCTGACCGCCTTGCTTATTCAACGTTTTAAACTCAACTGATTTGAGCGAGAAGTCTGAAGTAAGTTACCGAGTGGTGTGTTCAGTGCATGCAAACACTTTTATTCGGGGTTGCCA
Organism: Rhagoletis pomonella; assembly: GCF_013731165.1. NCBI lineage: Eukaryota > Metazoa > Arthropoda > Insecta > Diptera > Tephritidae > Rhagoletis > Rhagoletis pomonella. The sequence continues at coordinate 38,753 of NW_023459404.1, read as the reverse complement.
ATCCTTTTGCGGATCGATAGGACCATGTTCATGCTTAGCCTGAAGTAATGGTGTGCAAAGTTAATTTAGAATACTCAAGGTGTTTCCTTTGTGGAATGCAATAATTTTACAAGGTTTGATTATATCAATTCAATTATTAATTCAAGGTAAATTCAAAACTACTTAGCGAGTACGAGTGTGCCATTGGCGTGAAAAACGTTTCAAAATAATCGAGGCGGTCTCTTCAGGGGTTCGAAAGCGAATGAAATGATACTGCTGCCAACCCGCCTTAGACCACCGCCATATATAAAAGCAAAACCCATTAGGTTACAATAGATTAAGTAGGTTCAAACTTCGAAAGTTACATTGGGTTTACATTTAAAATTTTTCATATACATGGTTTAAGAACCATTGCTTTAATAATACAAGTAATTAATGATCGGTGAGATCTGCGCTCATGTCTCCGACACTTGCCATTTCGACGAAAAAATTTATTTTTCCCATATAAAAATAAATGGAAAACTTTTAGTGCTCTGAGCGACCTCTAAATATCTTTTGATTTCAAAATAAAAAAACAGGGGTAAACTTTTCTTCGATATGGAACAATCCTAGGGGGTGAGAGCAATACAATTCCGACTTTACTGTTTTTGGACCACCCTAGTGTATATTGATCAGCTGATTAAACGTGTAACACCCCTGAGTGTAGTTATGCTGATTTAACTTTTATTTAAGTGAAGAGCATAGGTCACTTAAATTAAAATTAAAAACAAATTAAAATTGATTGTCTTCAATGACTTAAGTGAATCTGGTGAAATGCAACCTAAACGAGCAACTCTTGGAAACGGCTCTAACGGTTTTGTGTTCGGATAATGTTTTGCATTTTAAGATTACCTAGATAGATCGGAGGTAAAACCGAGAATATTCGATTAAGGTTGCCACCTATTCGAAATTAGTTGCAATCTGAATAAAGATCTTTATATAGATGGGTATCAAATGGAAAGTGTTTTAACAATCTGTGATTCAGGATCATTTTTTAATATGGTTAACACCTATTTTCCATCGTATATTTATTTAATATTTTGTTTAGAAAATTAAGATACAATATTTTTTATTATGGTTACTAACGGGTGATGACAAAAAAATTAGACTTTTGGTATACTACTTTAATTTAAAAGCAACCGCATCGAATCAGTAGGCGTTGATTTCTGACGTTTCCATGGATAGTTAAACTAGTTTTGTAAGTAAGTTCAACAATAAGGATGATATAAGCCAACGTGACGCCGCTGCAGAAATGAATTGCCATAAGAGTTACATCTGCAAAACATTAAAAAAAAACTTCAAATAAATTGCTGAAAAAATGTTAGGTCACCAGAATACACCGTCGAGCAACTATCTAAAATAAAGTCGCAATGCCGATGGATGATTCGAAATTAAAAAAAAAATCATACGTTTTGGATGGTGAAAGTTATTTTCTTCTCAGCAAATCTCAGGTGCCTGGAAATGATCGATTTTATACAAATAACGTTTCCAAATGTGAATTCAATGTCAAATTGAAGTTCAAGCACAAATTTGAACCCAAAGTAATGCTATACATCGCAATACTCGAGAAAGGAATTTCGAAGGGTTGGTTCAAGCCAAGTGGTATTGCAGTGAATCAAGAGTATACCAGAAGGAATATTTGGGAAAAATTTTGATCGCTTTTCTTATAAAGTACCATTCTGATGGTAACTATGTTTTCTGACCCGATAAAGCGTCGTCCCATTACGTAGTTAAAACGCAGGAGTTTTTAAATAAACGAAAAGTGTAAATATTTCGTACCTAAAGAGCGAAATCCAACAAAATTTGTCCCAATCTCGTCCGATCGAGGACTTCTTTGGAAATTTAAGTTCGATGGTATTGACGATGAAGTGGCATCCACCTCCGGAATGGTAGGCAAACTCTTCGACAGGGTGACCCTAGAGGAGGGGGCGGGGGACCACTCCGACTTTTCCGGCACCATGGTGGAAGGAGAAGGGGAGGATATCCTCCCCCTTTCTGATGAAAAGGACGCCAACCAGACTGTGGTTTTCTGTCCAGCAGCAGCACGCGAAGCTGATGGTGGGGATAGTTCAGATTAATCTCCACCATTGCAAGGCGGCCTCAGCCGCAATTCTCCTCCGCCTCGCCGAAAGAGAAGAGAAGATCGCACTCATCCAGGAGCCTTGGGTCATAAAAGATCGGATTTGTGGGTTGAATATGAAAGGACATAAGCTGGTAACTGACAAAGGTAAACCCAGGACGTGCATATTGATAAAAAAAGTGTATTAATGCGTTTCTCTTGATACAGTTGAGCGATGCGGACAACGTCATCATAGCAGTGGAATCAAGCGGAAGGTCTATTTGGCTGGCTTCCACATACATGGCCCACGACGCAGACACACTACCTCCACCACAATCCTTTAGGAGCGCGGTAACACCGATGGTCACAGGAGCAGACGCGAATGCCCATTATCACATATGGGGCAGCTCAGACACAAATGAACGCGGTGAGTCGATATTCGAATTTATTATGTGCAATAACTTACAGGTTAGCAACGTAGGTGATACCCCTACCTTTGACGTTTGTTGGAAGGGAGGTCTTGAATGACTGGAGAGTCTCTAAAGACAACTCCTTTTCAGATCACATGTACGTCGTTTATAACCTATACGTACCAGTAAGAAAACAACAAGCGGTCTTAAACCGCGGAAAAACTAATTGGAAAAAGTTTGAAACAATCTTTTCTAATAATATTTCCGACCACAAATCAAATAAACCCGGAACATCAACTTGATAACGTCGTAGACGATATAACTAAAGCATTTCATTGTGCAGCAAAATTAGCCTGCTCAATCAGGGCAACAAGTAGGAAACCAAAGCCTCCATGGAGGTCCACTGAAATTGCAACCCTCAGAAGGGAATGCAGATCAAAATTTAATGAAGCTACGAGATCCTACTCTTGGAGTAAATTTAAAGACTCGCAACGCCGATTTAAGTATGCAATAAGAGACGCTAAGCGCTCCTCATGGAGGAACTTCTGTCCACAGTAGAGTCACAAATACCCGAACCATAGGCAACCATGACAACATTCCAGCGAATATCATTACCGAGGGGAACATAAAGCATGCTATTAGCAGCTTCCAACCGTTTAAACCTCCGGGACCAGACGGCATTATTCCCGCTGACCTACAGCATAGAGCAGAAACGATTGCACCCATACTCGTACCAGTCTTTGAAGCAGTGTTACGACTTAATTATATACCCCACAAATGGGAGGAGGTAAGAGTAGTTTTCATTCCCAAGGCACACACACGAGACAAAAAGACTTCAGACCAATTAGTCTGTCGGCTAATAGATGGGCACATTAGGTGGACAGCAAACTTTCGGCAGCCCAATATGCCTACAACAAAGGGAGATCAATCGAAACAGCACTCCATTCTTTAGTGCACACAATCGAAAGACCACTCTATTACAACAAATACGCCCACGCCTTCCTGGACATCGAGGGTGCTTTAAACAATGTATCTCCTGCAGCGATTATCTCATCTCTGACAAATCTGGGAGTAAGCAATTCACTTACCTCATTTATTGAACGAACGTTAATCGGTCGAGAGATAAGCGCAGGATAAGGTGAATCAGTAATAAAAAGGTTCCCCGTCAGGGGTACACCCCAGGGGGGAGTTATATCACTGCTCCTGTGGAACATAGCAGTAGACAGCTTTCTTTGGGAACTTGAAGATATTGGCGGTCAGATAATTGCATACGCCGATATTGTAATAGCTATCTCGGGTAAACATCTCTCAACATTGACAGATCTGATCCAAAGATCCCTCAAGAAACTATCCCTGTGGTGTAACAGGCGAGGGCTGGGAGTGAATCCTGAAAAACAGACCTTGGGCTGTTCACTAGGAAGTACAAGATACCTGATCTCGGGAACATAACTCAAGAGGGCAACACCCTCGCAATAAAGGAAGAGACCAAATATCTAGGTCTCATAGTAGATAGGAAACTAAACTGGGGGCCCAACGTTGCAGATAGAGTGCGCAAAGCAACAGTGGTACTATATTCCTGCAGCAGAGCAATAGGGAAACAATGGGGGTTGGAACCCAAAATAATACACTGGCTATACACGGCGGTGGTTAGGCCAATTCTCTATCACGGTATAGTGGTATGGTGGAACACCCATGGGAAAAAGATAAACTTCAAAAGAATGGACAAGGCTCAAAGGTTTGCGTCCGCATTCATAACTGGTGCGATGAGAACAACACCATCCAAGGCACTGTATGCCCTACTGCATTTTCTTCCGGTGGACCTACATGCCAAGCAAGTCGCAAGTAGCGCGGAAATTCGAATGAACATTCTAAATAAGTGGTCACATACCAGTCATGGTCACGGTAGAATACTAACGTAGTTTCCGGGGCTTCCCGGATTGGTGGACTATGCACTTCCGGAACCTGCACCCGCTACAGCGTTGACGACCCTCCTACCCTCAAGGGAAGAGTGGAAGCATGACGTTGTAAGTAGTGGAGAGTCCATCCATGTATACACAGATAGCTCAAAGCTCGAGGGAAGGGTTGAAGGAGGTGTATACTCCCATCAACTCGGAATTTCCCTCAGTTTTCGTCTCCCTGTAGCGTTTTTCAGGCTGTTCTGATGGCAATCGACAGGGCCGCGAAACTGGTAGGTAAAGTGTGATATGTGGATACCCCAAGTCTTCACTGACAGCCAGGCGGAAATAAAGTCCCTCACGAAGCAGTCGACAACCTCCATGGTAGCCATGAAATGACTTGGCCTACGTTTACGTGACTTCTGTAGAAGTTGTCAAGATGAAGAGCAGGAGGAAACGATTTTGCACCTGTTGTGCCAATGCCCTGCTTTATCTTGACGAAAACTCTCCACTCTCGGTAGGCAATTCTTCGACAACTTGGAGGACCTTAGATGCGTCGAAATCAGGGATCTTCTAAAATTCGTTCAAAGTTCAAAATGGTTTTAGGAGGGATTGGGAGTTGCTGACACAACATGCGGCATCAAAATGGGCCCCGAGCCTAAGTGTGTCTTATAGACGACCGCGACAACCTAACCTAACCTAAGTTCGATGGTATACAAGAATAACTGGAGAGCTAAAACTTGTGAAAAATTAAAAAAAAAAGAATTTGCGCATGTATTCGTAAAATAGACAAAAGTTCTGTCCAGCGGTCATTCGGAGCTATCCCTACAAAGCTCCGACGTACGGCTGATCACGGACCATTTTCCACTATACATTGATTGTTATTAATACTCTACAGCATAGCAAATAATTTTATTGTATATTTTTTGTGAAAAAATAAAATGAACCCTTTTCATAACGTTTAAAAAAAAGTCTAATTTCTTTGTCATCACCCGTTAAAAGAAAGCTCTTAAACAGTTCATTGCTTTATTATCGATTCCACAAAATTTAACAAAACTAACCTAATATGGATATCAATTAAAAAATATCTTTAACACCTTTAATACAGAAATTTTTTAGGGTTGCCATGTTTGTTTAATTGCAATTGGTATCTTACTAATTTCAACGTGAAAGAAATACTTTGGTAAAAAAAACGCCGGAATTTTAATGCTCTCATCCCCTATGATTTTCTATATCTAAAAGAAAAATACCCCTATATTTTATTTTGAAATCAAAAAATATTTACAGGTCGCTCAAACTTTTCCATGTATTTTATATGGGGTATAGAACTCTTCAAAATCAATATTTTTCGATCGCTAATATCTGGTTCTCTTTAGGAGACTTCCAATAATAATACCCAATTTTGGGAGACCTATGAAATATAGTTACTGATGCTTTCCATTTCAATTCAACCGGGACACTCGGGACATGCTTGCCCAAAAATTTACCGATTTGGACAATTTTTACGTTAAAATGTTTGTAACAGTTTGGACTAAAACAAAGTTTATAACTATTCTAAGGAAGTTTTTTTTTTATTATTCAACTACAAACAAAAAGTGCAAACAATTTTTCAAATTCAATATCTCAAAAAAAATATTTTTGATTTTTTCAAACTTTTTTGTTATTAAATAGACCCTTAAAACTTCATTTAGACTTAATGCCTAGTAACTAAAATTCTTTCTTTTGAGTTATGATCTTTTGAAAAAAAAAACTGTTTTCTCGGTAAAAACGTGGAATGAGGAATTCATATCGATCGATAATATTATAAGTGCATCAAAAACAATACATAATTGTGTTTCGTACGTTGAATTTGCCAATAATAGGAACCTTGAACACACACATCAAAACTTTTTCCGTAAAAATAATTAAATATCATTTTCTGTCCATATATAATATGATTTTGACTTGCGAATGTAGAAATCTTATTTAGCAACCTTCCTTTCATGCTTACAAGTTTGGTATTTTTGTTCATAACAAGTTCATTTTTCCAAACATGCGTTTCTCTGATATCTTTATATGCTGGTGTTTTTTTCCAGCTTGTTTTCTTTTTTTACGAAAACAATAAAGTTCACTTACCTCTAGAAAAATATGTCTTATTTTCGGGGTTTTCCTTTGAACTATGTCAACAAATGCCTTCGCAGATTGGATATACTGTATTTCATCCACACTGAAATTAAGTCGCGTCACAAACTGCTTAACTAGTCCCCCAATGCCATCGCAGCCCCCTTTTCCATGTCCTGTCGCAGAGAACAACCATACATATCCTCTGGAGCTTATAGGTTTTGAACTCATCTAATTGAAATCTATTTTTGAAGTGACTTGGAGCTAAATCTGATATGATTTCCATACTTTGCGTTACAATGTTTGGAAATCGTGGGTTTAGATCACTAACAATTTTGTTAATTGCCAACAGGGCATGCGCGGAGTCATGCGATAAATCGTCGGTTACCACAACGTAACTCTCCGTGTTTTGCCCGATATAACATACTGCAGTGAAAACTGATATTTGTTTTGATTTCCAATAATAGGATTGTACCTCATCCTGTAAAATTACAGCCCAATTTTCCGCGAAGTCCATGTGTAAGATCAAATGACATGAATTTTGTTTTAATATATCTTTTTATAGTCTTATACCAGTCCGATGCATCTCCTTACACTGCACATGAGTATTTACTTTCAAAGTCCATTCCGATAATGTTTTAATAAAAATTTCTATTTTATTCGTTTTTTTATGAGATCGTTCCCCTCCCAAAGCACATGAGTTATCTCTTCTTGAATTTCGTCTTTCTGAGATTTTTCCAACTATTCCATCGATATTTCACACATTATTTGAATACGCACGCATCATTGTCGACCTAACAAACTCCAGCTGATAGGACAGTTTCACGCACATTCTTCACTACAACACTATATCTGTTGAGACAATTATTTAATCCCACTAATTAGTGTAATAAATACAGAGACAAACTAGCTTCGCTGGGGATGAGACCAGTGTTGCCGTTTAAGCCTTTTGGTTGCTAGATTTAGCTACCACATACTTTTTTTTGGCCACATAAATTTAAAATTGCCCCTAGCCCTTTTTTAGCCCTTTGGAGAATTTATTCATACTTGGCATGAAAAGGCTGTATATGCTTAATTTGATCTCTTTTTTCATTTATGTAAGATATGAATTTTTAACCTAAGAGAGACTGATATATATACATATATGTGGGATCGCTTCCTGACAATAGCGACATCTGACCAATAGCACCGTAAACGACTGACCTTACTAAACAAATCTACTTGAACTACAGACTTTACTAAACACAGCTACTCGAACTACAGAAAAGGATGTAAGGAGATATGAAGAGAAAAACGGACACAGTCGGCATTAACCACGGACAGCGACGGACGTGCTCGGCAACCGCGCAAGTAGTTTTGCATCGTAATTTAAACTCTAATAAAGTGTATTTAACCAAATATTTTATTGTTAGACTAAAACGTCAATAAAGTGTAACTCCCTTTTATAAATCGGCCATTTTGTTTGGCGAAGGACCCACAAATCTGGTGTCATAAGTGGTGTGCGAACGCAAATAAAAATTTGCAAATGGAAAATTAGTTAATCGGACGCATATGCGCAGGTGAATATGCATATTGCTAAGAGCGAGAAATGGTTAATATGCAAGTAAGCGCGCGGTTTAAATAACTAGATGTTGAAAATAAAATATATTTTTAATTTCGTCAGTACGAAAAACGGTACTCTGAAACTGTACATAAGAACCGTTAGTACCAAGTGGCGTCTGTAACGGAACTTAAATTTTTGCTGAGCAAGAACCGCAAACGCAGTTAGGTACAGGCACAATAAAACGAAATAGCAGAATAGCGTACATGGCTGCAAAATTGTTCTCTAAAACATAAAGTGCTGAAACAAAGCCATAGTGGTGAGACGTTGGAATAAAGCATTGTGAAGTTGAAAAAAAAAAAAACGAAACGTTTAAATAAGATTCACAAAAGTCGAAGCATATTAGTGATATCATCAAGGTGAAGCCGCAGGTGTTGCGATACATCTGGGAAAGTAGTGGCTGCAAAACTGTTCTTTAAAACTGAAAGCCATAGTGCGATATCGTGGTGAAGCCGAAGGTGTTGCGACACATTCAATGTTGCATAAAGTCGTGTTGCAGGGGCTGATCGAAAGTTGCAAAAACTATATGTTGCTGAACGTTGAATAAAGTTGTTGTATGTTGCTGAACATTGTTTTGAAAATAAAAAAGAAGTTGGGCTGTTCGAAAGTTGCAAAAACTATTAGTTGCTGAACGTTGAATAAAGTTGCTGTATTTTGCTGAACATTGTGTTGAAAATAAAAAAGAAGTTGCTATATGTATGTTGAACGTTGTAGCTCTGTGTTGTTAACGAAATTGTACTACTACATGTGTATAAACGCTGTCACACGCCGTCGCTTACAAAACATCGCCGTGTTGACAAAATCCGTTGCCAGTTGTTGCCGATGAAATAAAACTACGTTGCTGATTTTTGCTATATGTTGCTAAACATTTTCGCCAATTTTTGAAAGCAATAAAGTTGTTAAAGCTACATGTTGCCGAACGTTGTCGCTTAGTGTTATCAAATACACGATACTGCTACATGGCTATAAACGTCGTCGCATGCGGTTGCATACAAAAAACATCGCCGTGTGTTGACAAAAAGTGCTGCCAACTCTCGCTGACAAAATAATAATACGTTGCCAAATTTGGCTGCTTGTTGTTGCCAATAACAATTTGCGCTGGTTATCGCCGAATAACATTGCGATAAATCTACTGCTGATTATAATCTCTCATATTCGTCGCCGAAACATATCTTCGTCATCACAATTTGCATTATCTGAGCGTTACCGAAACTCTAACCTGTTGGTTGCTGCCATCCTAAGCTATTACCGAATACTGGAGAAAAGAAGCTAATTTAAAGATAAGAGTAGCTTATAAAGTAGAAATAGAAATCGGTTATTAAAATTTTAATTAAAAATTTAGTTTGTAAGAACATTTTATATTACTCTGAAATTGCAATCAAACCTTTAATTTAAATTTAAAAATAATTTTATTCCTTCAATTACCTGTAAATTATATATATTGCGGTGTGACATAATGGACAGGGAAGAGATACAGAGACTAAAAGTCGTTGAGCTTCGCGAGAAACTGTCAGAATTAGGGCTACCCACTGGGGGACGCAAAGTCGTATTACAAGACCGACTG
>NW_023459404.1:28422-29007 GCF_013731165.1 Rhagoletis pomonella | reverse complement strand
AAACCCTTTTTATAAATCGGCCGTTTTTGTTTTGCGAAGAACCCACAAATCTGGTGTCATAAGTGGTGTGCGAACGCAAATAAAAATTTGCAAATGGAAAATTAGATAATCGGACGCATATGCGTATGTGAATATGCATATTGCTAACAGCGAGAAATCGTTAATATGCAAGTAAGCGCGCGGTTTAAATAACTAGAAGTTGAAAATTAAATATAATGTTGATTTCGTCAGTGCGAAAAACGGTACTCTGAAACTGTACATAAGAACCGTTAGTACCAAGTGGCATCTGTAACGGAACTTAAATTTTTTGCTGAGCAAAAACCGCAAACGCAGTTAGGTACAGGCATAATAAAACGAAATAGCAGATTAGCGTACACGACTGCAAAACTGTTCTCTAAAACATAAAGTGCTGAAACAAAGCCATAGTGGTGAGAGGTTGGAAGAAAGCGTTGTGAAGTTGAAACAAAACGACACGTTTAAATAAGATTCACAAAAGTCGAAGCATATTAGTGATATCATGGTGAAGCCGAAAGTGTTGCGATACATCTGAGAAAGTAGTGGCTGCAAAACTGTTCTTTAAAACTT
>NW_023459404.1:27877-28412 GCF_013731165.1 Rhagoletis pomonella | reverse complement strand
CGTTGATAAAATAATAATACGTTGCCGAATTTGGCTGCTTGTTATTGCCAATAACAATTTGCGCTGTTTATCGCCAAATAACATTGCGACAAATCTACTGTTGACTATAATCTGTCATATTCGTTGCCGAAACACATCTTTGTCATCATAATTTGCATTATCTGAGCGTTACCGAAACTCTTCGCTGTTGGTTGCTGCCATCCAAAGCTATCACCGAATACTGGAGAAAAGAAGCTGATTTAAAGATAAGAGTAGCTTATAAAGTAGAAGTAGAAATCGGTTATTAAAATTTTAATTAAAAATTTAGTTTGTAAGAACATTTTGAGATTTTATATTACTCTGAAATTGCAATCAAACCTTTAATTTAAATTTAAATATAATATTATTCATCCAATTACCTGTAAATTATATATTGCGGTGTGACATAATGGACAGAGAAGAGATACAGAGACTAAAAGTCGTTGAACTTCGCGAGAAACTGTCAGAACTAGGGCTACCCACTGGGGGACGCAAAGTCGTATTACAAGACCGACTG
>NW_023459404.1:26245-27777 GCF_013731165.1 Rhagoletis pomonella | reverse complement strand
TAGGGCTACCCACTGGGGGACGCAAAGTCGTATTACAAGACCGACTGTTCGAATACTTTGGAATTGAGGTGAGTGACGATGATGAAGACGATGAAGTATTCCAAGCAGCAGCCTCGAATCGCTCTGCAACTGCTGCGGTATCTGAAACGGTCAGAACGCCATTTACGCTTCGTGATGTCCACGACTCATTGTGTTCGTTTTCCGGGTCAGGTCAACCAACATTTGAAAATTGGCTGGAGAACTTCGAAGAAAACGCGGAAGTTGTGCAATGGAATGCATTGCAAAAGTTCATTTATGCTAAGCAATTGCTGGTTGGCGCGGCCAAGATATTCGTACGCAGTCAAAACGGTATATATGGGTGGGAATCTTTGAAGAGAGCCTTAAAAGATGAGTTCGGCTCAACACTCCCAGCAAGTGAGGTGCATCGGTTGTTGCGTAATAGGCGCAAGCGTCAGGGCGAAGACCACAAGGAATACTTGTACAGTTTAATGGAGTTCTAGGTTAGGGAAACTTGTCAACCTAGATGATATTAGCCTCATAGAGTACTTTATCGAGGGGATACCAGATTCAAAGCCCAATAAGGCAAATCTGTATCAAGCCAAAACTTTAAGCGAATTGAAAAACCAAATAGTCGTGTACGAAAAAATCAAGATGGGTGCGAAGACTTCCAACGCGAATGATAGCAATGCCAGTGGCTCATCTGCGGTTCAACGAAAACTTCCGGGAAAACATTGTTTCAGGTGCGGGGATGAAAAGCATTTAATGCGTGACTGCCCTCAAAAAGCAGTAACATGCTTTAAGTGTGGAAAGTTGGGTCACATTGCATCGAAATGCAATTCGTTGAAGCTAACCCCAAAAACTGATACCAAAAGCGTTGGAATGGCAGGAGAAGTAAAAAACTGCGCCATTGGTAGTGGCCTAATCTTCAAAGATATCTCCATAGGCGGGTTCCAGTTCTCTGCTCTCATCGACACGGGGTGTGACTTGTGCCTGATAAGATATGACGTCCTTATGGTGCTGGGCGAATTCGAACTTTCTGGCGAAAAACGCCAATTATTCGGCATTGGTAGTGGCACGCTGTGGACAATAGGTAGCTTCACATGCGAGGTTGAGTTTGATGGCGAAAAGATTACAGTAACTTTTCATGTAGTACGCGAAAGAGATTTGCGGTACGGTATTGTCATAGGCAACGACATATTAAAATCTGTAGATTTGTACGTTTCACATAGTGGTGTAGAAGTAAAGAATAGGCAGAAAGTAGTTGAAAAACCAAAGGAAGTCGTTGAAGAACCATCGGAGCTAGTAAAGGAGTTCGAGACTATGTGTGCAATTTCAATCGAAGAGGAGCCGCTAGCCGATTGGGCGCACCTCGACCAAGGTTTACAAACCAAGCTCAGATGTCTTATCCACAGTTACAATCCCGTCCGGAATGTAGAATCACCCGTCGAAATGAAAGTTTTATTAATAGACGAGATACCGGTATATCAAAGGCCTAGAAGACTGTCTCATGAAGACAAACGCGTAGTAGAAGA
>NW_023459404.1:24418-26235 GCF_013731165.1 Rhagoletis pomonella | reverse complement strand
AATATGAGTTTCTTTTCGTGCCTTTCGGCATCTGTAACTCTCCAGCAGTCTTCTGTAGGTACATTGCAGCAGTCTTTCGCGAATTGATAGGAAAGGGGGTCGTGGTCGCATACATGGACGACTTGGTAATACCAGCTCAAAACGAAGAGGAAGGTCTGTCCAGACTAAAAGCAGTACTGAAGGTAGCAGCGGCAAGCGGGTTGAGGGTCAAATGGTCCAAGTGTCAGTTTCTGATGCGCCGTATCGACTTCTTGGGTTACGTAATAGAAGATGGAACTATCAAACCATCAGAAATTAAAACGAAAGCAGTTCAAAATTTCCCTGTGCCATCCACCAAGAAAGGTTTACAACGTTTCCTCGGGCTAACCTCCTACTTCCGGAGATTCATTGAAGCTTACGCCGTTGTAGCAAAACCCCTATCTGACTTGTTGCGGAAAGATGCGAAATTTTCAATGGGCTATGTCGAATTGGCAGCATTCCAGCAACTTAAATCCGCATTAAGTAGTGCTCCATTATTAAAACTCTATAATCCTAGGGCGGTCACAGAAGTGCATACAGATGCAAGCTCGTACGGATACGGGGCTGTTCTGCTGCAAAGGGACTTTGACGATAGGAATTTCCACCCAGTACAATTCATGAGTAGAAAGACTAAGCCCTTTGAAGAAAAACTACATTCCTACGAATTGGAAGTTCTAGTTATTGTGGAAGCACTTAAAAAATGGAGGAATTATTTGCTTGGAATACGGTTTAAGATTGTAACCGACTGTAATGCCTTCACGATGACCTTAAAGAAGCGTGACGTCCCACTAAGGGTGTCACGTTGGGCCCTATATCTCGAAGATTTCAATTTTTCCATTGAACATCGTAGCGGTAGTTGCATGAGGCATGTTGATGCACTCAGCAGAATTTCTTGCCTGTTTATAGAAGAGCCCTTGATTCACAGACTGAAATTAGCACAGATCGAAGATGATTGGGTAAGAGCGGTACGAACCATTTTTGCGAACAGTTCTTACGAAGATTTTTATTTAAAAAAAGACATCCTGTACAAAGACCCGGTCAAGGAATAAGTGGTCGTCCCGTCCAAAATGGAGGATGAAATAAATAAGACATCCCACAATCTCGGTCACTTTTCAGCTAAAAAAACGCAAGACGCAGTACGAATGAAGTTTTTTATTCCGCAGTTACCAGCGAAGGTAGCTAAAATTGTGAGAGCGTGCATAAAATGTTTAGTTACCAAAGCTAAAGAGGGGAAAAAGGAAGGGTTTTTATCCCCAATCAATAAAGAAGACCAGCCGTTAGGGACGTATCACATAGACAATGTTGGGCCGATGGATTGACAAAAAAGAAGTACAACCATATACTAGTAATAGTGGATGCATTTTCGAAGTTTACTTGGCTTTATTCTACAAAAAATACAGCAACAGATCCTGTGGAGGAATGTCTGAAAAGCCAAGCGTCAGTTTTTGGAAACCCGAAACGAATAGTCTGCGATAGAGGAACCGCGTTTACTTCGCATGCTTTCGAAGAATACTGTAAAACCCAAGGTATACAGCATTTACTCATAGCGACTGGTGTTCCACGTGGGAATGGCCAAGTCGAAAGAATCCATAGAATCAAAAAATTTTGGGAAGTATCGATCGCGAACGGACGTGTTTTTTATCGCTCTGGTTATGGTGCTAAAAAATATAACAATATTGCAAAGTGTAAAGTTAATAGTTGCATTATTGGATTAATAGTGTGAAAAATAACGATTTAAACTAATAAGCCAACCAATAAGTCGAAATAAAAATGAAGATCAAATAAGCAAAATTGACAAA
>NW_023459404.1:10228-24318 GCF_013731165.1 Rhagoletis pomonella | reverse complement strand
CCTCAAAGTATAACGTTAAAGATGCGATCGAGTTCAAAGACAAGATTAGAAATACCCATATTTATGACGATGAAAGTTTGGTGTCTTTTGATGTCGTATCGTTATTCCCGAGCATCTCCGTAGACTTAGCAATAGAGATCATAGATTCGAAATGGAGTTTGATACAAGAGCATACGTCATTAACTAGAGAGCTTTTCTTAACCATATTAAAGTACTGCATTAAAGAGAACCGCTACTTCAAATACAATGATAAGATTTATGAGCAGAAGTCAGGAATGCCTATGGGTTCACCTGCTTCACCTGTAATAGCGGATATAGTTATGGAAGAACTTTTAAATAAATTCGAAAAAGATTCGGACAGCAAACCACGGCTACTTACCAATTATGTTGATGATTTATTTGCGATTGTAAAAACGGAAAACATAGACAAGATGCTAAACACTTTAAACAATTTTAACAAAACTATAAAATTCACAATAGAAATAGAAAATGAAGGACAACTACCATACTTGGACACCCTAGTAATCAGAAAAGAAAATGCATTAACAGTTGACTGGTATAAGAAACCTAAAGCATCAGGGAGGCTCATAAATTTCAATTCTAACCACGGGAGGAGGACAATTATAAATACGGCTACCAACTTTATCCGAAGAGTACTCACCATAAGTGATAAGATATACCACAAGAAAAATATTGGCATTATCAAAGAAATCCTGGAGAAAAACGAATTTCCTCATGGCTTAATTAACAAACTCATCCGCGATTACTATATCAAGTACAATAAAGATAAATCAAATGAGAAGAAAGGATTCTAAAATGTTTGACAGGGAAAAATTTCACATAGCGTTCACGTATGATAATACTTTAAAACAAATATACACCAACACCAAAGACAAAATTTCTAAAAATGAGAAATCTGACGTAATCTACAGAATACCATGCAATGGGGACAACCAAATCTAAATTGAAGACAAGGATTTCCGCCCATAAATCTAACATAAAATTAAGGAATAACTCTATGGACAATAAGACAGCCTTAACATCTCACTGCCAAAATATGGGACATTATCCCGATTTTTACAATGTAGCAATCTTACAGGAAGAGAGAAATTACCATAAACGTTATACTCTAGAGATGCTACACATCATGAACACCCCTAATAATAGAAGGATGAATTTTAAAACGGACACAGACAATTGCGCTCATGTCTATCGCAATTTAATTCTCACGCACAAAAACCAATAACGTAGGTGTCATGCATGATGCAATAATACAAGGTGGTATCAGTTGTGACAGCTCGATTTGACACTGCCTTAGCTCAGTAGAACGAGAAGAAAGACGGGAAGAAATAAAGCCTCATTTGGGGGGAAATTATAAAATTTCACATTTTTTCCTAAAAAAAATTTGCTTTTTTACAGTATAATTGTAATGAAATGAAATAAGATAAAATACCTTTTTAAGAAAAGAAATGTGTATACTGAGAAAAAATAAAAAACTATTCAACTACATTATTAGGCAAAGAATTGTTAAAGAAGTAACACTGTTTCAGCTAAGGCAGTCAATATGGCGGAATTAGAGCGAGAAGTTGCCAACTGATAACACCTTGTATTATTGCATCATGGGTGTCATGTGTTTATGTGTTCATGTTATTGTTCGTCGGTCCGCCACCAGTACTTCGTCCGACAATAACAATGCTATGCCGTGTTGATCTACATACAGATTCTCTCCGTCCTACTGTCCACCACTTCATGTATTGTTGTTTGTATATTTTTTGTTAACATTTACCGTATTTCGACTTGCTTAAATTCTCTTGTTTATGTTTAATTGTTCTTTGAGCTTGTTTTTTAATATTTTTCTGCACATAGAATTAGTCGATTGGAAAAACTCAATAATGCAAGTTGCGATTTTGATGTTAGTTTTTTTGTAATTTGACGTAAATATGTATGCATTTGGTGTTTTTCAGTCCTGAAGATGCCTTCAGATTTAAGGAGAAATATCGACATCAATAAATGTAATAAATAAAACTACCAAAATCTATGTTTTATTTAATAACCGGCCTGGAGCTCAAAATTAACGAATAAATTATAATAAAACGGCCAAAATCAAAAAACTAATTTCCATTGATAAAAAACGGCGTTGATTTAATATTTTCTGCATACAATCATTTATATTTAGGGAATCAAAAGCTTCTCGGGATTTCATTAAAATGAGTTTTGAATGGAGCACGAAATGTTCGCCTTATATCGATATACATTTATACGTATTTACCAACCCAAATTTTTTCTACAAATTTTGGTAATAATTTACCAAAGTGGCAACCCAATCAAAAAAAAAACATTCGTGCTTTTTTAGAGACCAATCCCTTTCATTTGACACCTCATCTCGGATCTTATAGTTTTATAGACAGGTGGCAACCCTACTAAAATTCTAAATAAAAAAGGTCACTCTCCTGTCGATACAGAGTATATTAGAAAAAATATCTTCAAAATCGGTTCAGTAATTTTCGAGATTATCGCGTACAAAGAATCTCGACTTTCCTTTATACTATGTATAGATTACTGGGCCTAAAGGGTGACACTTAGAAATTACTACCAGAAACAAACTAGAAGGCTTTGAAATTATTTTATTTTTGCATTACATAACTTGGAAGTTTAATGTTATTAAAATGTTAAAATACTAGTTATTATTTGCTCCACATGCAAGTGATCGGTATTTTCATCGCACACGCGCCATCATGTTCTGCACGACTGCATCATCGACTTTACGCGATGCGCACAACTACTTTGTTTTGCACTCTTCAATATTTTTCACTGTTTCACCTGTTTTCTGCAAGATTTTTTTGACAATTGACCAATATTCCCCAATAGGACGTGGCTCTGGGCTATTGGGTGGATTGCAGTCGTGAGGTACAAAATTGATGATATTTGCATTATACCACGGCAATGTGTCCTTGGCATAGTGGCAGGTTGCCATGTCCGCCTAGAACAGTGGCTTACTCCTTATCTGTTGATAAATGACAGAAGACGCCTTTTGAGGCACTCATCCCGATAAACTTGATCATTCATTGTCCCGGATGGGAAAAAAGGGCTGCTCTTAAGGATCAAATAGCTTTCCAAACCATGTGGTTTTTTGGAAATTTGGACTTCACTTTCAGCTTATAACTTTCAGAGGCATCTTGACGACTTGCACCAGTATAAAAATCTTGACCTGCAATATATTTTGAATTTTTATAGCAGTAGGTTTCGTATTCCATAACAATGCAGTTGTATTTTTTAATTTAGAATTCATACAACTTCCGAATGCGGGATTTCGCTGTAACATTCTACTTTGCGCCTCGGTCTGGCGCTGTTTGAGCTGTAGAACATCTCAATGAAGCTTTCCGCTTTACCTTTTGTACGAAAAACTGCGACCCGCGTACGGATTTTGCAATATAACGCGACAAAATCTTCGGATTTCGCGAAAACGCACTGAGGACCTTCCGAGCACTGTTTTTATCACTTTGACCATGCTAACCCCCGCTCCCAGGTTTTATCGTAACTGCCAGGCCTTATTTGTACCTATTAAAACCCTGCAAACTGTCGAATAGTGCAATCTTCAATTTTTTAGCAATTTTACGTGTACTTAAGGCCGGATCATTTATAAACTCGTGCAAAATGGTTTGTCTCGTTTCTAACTCGGTTGCCATTTTTAACTCAACTAGGAATCCAATTCAAATAAAATTTCTTCTACGTCCAACTAAGGTCATGGTCAGCTTAAGGTATTTGAATTTCAAAATATTGAATTCGTTTTGGGTAAGTTATAAGCTGCCCAAAGTGTCACAGTTTTGCTGTTTTCACCCTTTATATCCTCAAGCACAGTTTCACACTGTTCTCGATTCAGTCTGACCCTTTCCACGAACTATTCTGCGTCTCTCAGGAAGAAAGTATTCATTCTCTCTCGATACCGATACACTGTAGGACCGTTTTCGTTTTCACTTTCGGAATCACTTGCCTACGTATCGACATAAAATGGTATGGTAACGGCAAAATACTTCACTAAACTGAATCTACTCAGCGTTAGAGATAGGTAGAAAATTGTTTACAATTGTAGAAAAATCCGTAACACAACTGTACAAGTGTGTTCGTTGTGTTACGGAAATAGACTACAATTGTACAAAAAGTTTAGTAATTACAAGTGCGCCAATTGTAACTACAAGTTGCTTTGTGTTACAAAATATCTACTTGTTTAATTTATTTGAACACTTGTATGACTTGTAGCGCTTGTGTTAGAGGTCCCTGCTCGTAGTGTTTACCCTAATAGTTCAAGCAGGAAGCAATGCTATAAGGTGTCAAAGTGAAAATGGCAACGTGGTGCTGCATTCGCTTTTGTGAGTTCAGTATGAAAGATGAATAGTTTTTTTATTTCGATCGGAGTATTTAAAATGTAAACGTATAATATGGTAGAAAGTTAGAAATTATTTAGGGCAGTTTTTCAGTGAACGGCCGTGGTTTAACCTCAGTTTAAACGCCCGATCTGGCTGGTTTAAACTAAGATCAGGCAATCAAATGTCAGCCAGCTATTCAATTTAATCTCAGTTTATAATTCTAAGTTTGAACTGGCACAGAAAATTGGCCTTTAGTCTTAATATGCATAATATTTTATATCGTGTTCCAAAATTCGCTCCGAAAGCGTACACTATCGATC
Organism: Rhagoletis pomonella; assembly: GCF_013731165.1. Lineage (NCBI taxonomy): Eukaryota > Metazoa > Arthropoda > Insecta > Diptera > Tephritidae > Rhagoletis > Rhagoletis pomonella. The sequence goes on along the minus strand of NW_023459404.1, from coordinate 19,634 downwards.
ATTTGATTTAAATAATTGTTTGTCAAGCATTCAGTACTATAATTTGATCGGAGTTTATATATTCTTCAGTAATTGATCCCATTTTATCAAAATATAAACCCATAATAGGGTAGAAATTGTGAAATGATTTAGCTTTAGCGTGTATAGTCTGCTAGAGACAGTTGCAGGAAACTGCAACTGCTCGTGAAAACATACATTAAAAGCAATCTACATGAAAGTAATAAATATTATTATTGAAATTAGATCCATATATATGTGGGATCGCTTCCTGACAATAGCGACATCTGACCAATAGCACCGTAAACGACTGACCTTACTAAACAAATCTACTTGAACTACAGACTACTCGAACTACAGAGAAGGATGTAAGGAGATATGAAGAGAAAAACGGACACAGTCGGCATTAACCACGGACAGCGACGGACGTGCTCGGCATCCGCGCAAGTAGTCTTGCAACGTAATTTAAACTTTAATAAGGTGTATTTAACCAAATATTTTATTGTTAGACTAAAACGTCAATAAAGTGTAACTCCCTTTTATAAATCGGCCGTTTTGTTTGGCGAAGGACCCACAAGATGGTGTCATAAGTGGTGTGCGAACGCAAATAAAAATTTGCAAATGGAAAATTAGTTAATCGGACGCATATGCGCAGGTGAATATGCATATTGCTAACAGCGAGAAATCGTTAATATGCAAGTAAGCGCGCGGTTTAAATAACTAGAAGTTGAAAATAAAATATATTGTTAATTTCGCCAGTGCGAAAAACGGTACTCTGAAACTGTACATAAGAACCGTTAGTACCAAGTGGCGTCTGTAACGGAACTTAAATTTTTGCTGAGCAAGAACCGCAAACGCACAATAAAACAGGCACAATAAAACGAAATAGCAGAATAGCGTACATGGCTGCAAAATTGTTCTCTAAAACATAAAGTGCTGAAACAAAGCCATAGTGGTGAGACGTTGGAATAAAGCGTTGTGAAGTTGAAAAAAAAAAACGAAACGTTTAAATAAGGTTCACAAAAGTCGAAGCATATTAGTGATATCATCAAGGTGAAGCCGAAGGTGTTGCGATACATCTGGGAAAGTAGTGGCTGCAAAACTGTTCTTTAAAACTGAAAGCCATAGTGCGATATCGTGGTGAAGCCGAAGGTGTTGGGACACATTCAATGTTGCATAATGTCGTGTTGCAGGGGCTGATCGAAAGTTGCAAAGACTATATGTTGCTGAACGTTGAATAAAGTTGTTGTATGTTGCTGAACATTGTTTAGAAAATAAAAAAGAAGTTGGGCTGTTCGAAAGTTGCAAAAACTATATGTTGCTGAACGTTGAATAAAGTTGCTGTATGTTGCTGAACATTGTGTTGAAAATAAAAAAGAAGTTGATATATGTATGTTGAACGTTATAGCTCTGTGTTGTTAACGAAATTGTACTACTACATGTGTATAAACGCTGTCACACGCCGTCGCTTACAAAACATCGTCGTGTTGACAAAATCCGTTGCCAGTTGTTGCCGATAAAATAAAACTACGTTGCTGATTTTCGCTATATGTTGCTGAACATATTCGCCAATTTTTGAAAGCAATAAAGTTGTTAAAGCTACATGTTGCCGAACGTTGTCGCTTAGTGTTGTCAAATACACGATACTGCTACATGGCTATAAACGTCGTCGCATGCGGTTGCATACAAAACACATCGCCGTGTGTTGACAAAAAGTGCTGCCAACTCTCGCTGACAAAATAATAATACGTTGCCGAATTTGGCTGCTTGTTGTTGCCAATAACAATTTGCGCTGGTTATCGCCAAATAACATTGCGATAAATCTACTGCTGATTATAATCTGTCATATTCGTTGCCGAAACATATCTTCGTCATCACAATTTGCATTATCTGAGCGTTACCGAAACTCTTACCTGTTGGTTACTGCCATCCTAAGCTATTACCGAATACTGGAGAAAAGAAGCTGATTTTAAGATAAGAGTAGCTTATAAAGTAGAAGTAGAAATCGGTTAATAAAATTTTAATTAAAAATTTAGTTTGTAAAAACATTTTATATTACTCTGAAATTGCAATCAAACCTTTAATTTAAATTTAAAAATAATTTTATTCATCCAATTACCTGTAAATTATATATATTGCGGTGTGACATAATGGACAGGGAAGAGATACAGAGACTAAAAGTCGTTGAGCTTCGCGAGAAACTGTCAGAATTAGGGCTACCCACTGGGGGACGCAAAGTCGTATTACAAGACCGACTGTTCGAATACTTTGGAATCGATGAAGTATTCCAAGCAGCAGCCTCGAATCAAAGAACTGCTAGATGAGCTGAACGTCGAGCAAATAGACTCTTCGCGCGAAGAAATCCGCGAAGAAGCGAGGTTAAATATAGAAAAAATACAACAGGAAAATAGAAAGAATTTCAATGCGAAGCGTAAAGAAAACAGAAAGTATACTGTAGACCAACTGGTAACCGTCAAGCGCACCCAGTTCGGAGCTGGTTTGAAATTAAAACCGAAATATTTAGGTCCGTACAAGATACTTAGGGTCATGAGTCGTGGCAGATACGAGGTGGAGAAGGTGGGTGACCACGAAGGTCCAAGACGAACCACGTCAGTTGCGGAGTACATGAAGCCTTGGGATCCGTCGTTCGGGTCGAACGAAGATTCAGGATGGCCGGTTGTGGGATCGCTTCCTGACAATAGCGACATCTGACCAAAGCACCCTAAACGACTGACCTTACTAAACAAATCTACTTGAAGTACAGACTTTACTACTTAGACTTTACAGCTACTCGAACTACAGAAAAGGATGTAAGGAGATATGAAGAGAAAAACGGACACAGTCGGCATTAACCACGGACAGCGACGGACCTGCTCGGCAACCGCGCAAGTAGTCTTGCATCGTAATTTAAACATTAATTTTATTGTTAGACTAAAACGTCAATAAAGTGTAACTCCCTTTTATAAATCGGCCGTTTTGTTTGGCGAAGGACCCACATATATTATACATTTTACACCAGTTATTTGAAGTAAATCGGAATATATTTTTGCATATAACATAGTTTCCATATAACGGAACAAATGCAGTTTGGCTCCGAATCTCAAATTTAAAAAAATATTGGGATCAATAGAGATGATGGAGTATAACGGTATACTTCTTTTTTTTGTGAAAACAACAACTACAAAAGTTATTAAAGGTCAAAGGTCAAGTTAAATAATTTTGGAAATCAAGATTTCATAAAAACAAATGGATGGATTTTGAAAATTTTGATCTCATTTGATAGGAAATCTAACTCTCTTTAATTTTATATACGTACCTCATATATATTTTAAATAGTTTTTACAAAAATTTAATTAAATTTAAAAAAAATACTTAAATAAAAATAAATCTATACAAACCATTTTTTTTAAATCACCTTATTTGTGCTAAGATTGAGTTGTACAATTAAATGGAAAATTAATCAAGCTATTATTTGATATACAGTATGCTGTCAAGAGTTCTCACTGTACAAATTATTTATATACAACAACCCTTGTCTGTCCAACACCGGCTACGCTATCCACAGTATTTTTATACCCGAGCGCACTTGTGCACAAGGGTATTATAACTTTGTTCACATAACGGTTGTTTGTAACAGGCAAAACGAATCGAGGTAGATATAGACAAATGTATACATAAATGATCAGAATGAAAAGAGAAATCGATTAAGCGGTGACTGTCTGTCCGTCCGTCCGTCCGTCTGTGCACACGATAACTCGAGTAAAAATTGAGATATCTTAACGAAACTTGGTACGTGAACTTCTTTTGGGCGTAGGACGGATGGTATTGAAAATGGGCGAAATCGGACAATAACCACGCCTACCTCCCATATAACGGTAATTTTAAGAAATACGAAAACTGCGATATTTTAGTAACTACTGAAGATAATTCACTTAAAATTGATATTTACAATGAGTTTCAGACGGAAAACATGAATATTATAAATTTTTATGGTTACATGTGTATACCTTGGTAACCGCAGCACCAATTTCTTCCAAACTTGGCACAGTTGTTGGCCTTAGTACAGCATACTAAATTGCTGAAAATTTTAAAAATCGGACAATAACCACGCCTACCTCCCATATAACGGTAATTTTCAGAAAAACGAAAACTGCGATATTTCAGTAACTACTGAAGATAATTCACTCAAAATTGATATTTGCAATGAGTTTTAGACGAAAAATAAGAATATTACAAAATTTTGGCAAATGGGCGTAGCCACGCCCACTTATGGTTACATGTGTATATCTTGGTAACCGCTACACCAATTTCTTCCAAACTTGGCACAGTTGTTGGCCTTAGTACAGCATACCAAATGGCCGAAAATTTCTAAAATCGGACAATAACCACGCCCACATCCCATATAACGGTAATTTCGAGAAATACAAAATCTTCGATAAATCAGTAAATATTGAAGCTAATTTATTCAAAATTGATGGTTGCAACAATTCTTTACCAAGAAATACGTTGGAAAATGGGCGTAGCACCGCATACTTGTGATCACATATATGTATCTCGCTAACCGTTCTAGCAATTTGTACCAAACTCGGTATGGTTATTGTGCTTGCCACACAAAAGCAAACCGTTGAAAATTGTTGAAATCGGACTAAAATTGAGGCCGCTTAAAATGTATACACCCCGGCTTATCATGTAGCGGTAGCTTTCGGAAAGGAGGAAAACATATATTTAATACTTGCGCCGGGTATTTAATGTTCGGCTCCGCCCGAACTTAGACTTTCTTACTTGTTTCACAAAACTTTTTTTTGCGTAAGCGGCCTTCCGCCGCGCTTAGGAATTGTAAGCCTTACTAGGCAGAATTCTCCTTTCTGTGTTGCTGAAAAAGAGGAGCTGAACTCCTTCTGCGTAGGCGGCCTTCGGTCGCGCTTAGGGATTATAAGCTTCACAAAGTAGAATTCTCTTTCTGTGTTGCGAAGAAAAGGCACTGAACACCTTTTGCAGAGAACACCTTTCTGCGTAGGCGGCCTTCGGCCGCACTTGGGGATTATAACCCTCACAAAGTAGAGTTCTCTTTCTGTGTTGCGAAGAAAAGGCACTGCACACCTTTCTGCGTAGGCGGCCTTCGGCCGCACTTAGGGATTATAACGCTCACAAAGTAGAATTCTCTTTCTTTTTTGCGAAGAGAAGGCACTGAAAACCTTTTGAGGAGAACACCTTTCTGCGTAGGCGGCCTTCGGCCGCACTTGGGAATTATAACCCTCACAAAGTAGAATTATCTTTCTGTGATGCGAAGAAAAGGCACTGAACACCTTTTGCAGAGAACACCTTTATGCGTAGGCGCCGCACAGTGGTCCAATCTGCTCTATTAGGGTAATTTAATTATTATATTAAGAACTAAGATAGATATCGGGATGAAATTTTGCACAAATTATGTCTGCATGACTAACAACTTCTGCTCATAAAATGGGCAAGATCGAATAGCGACCACGCCTACCAACCATATAATTAAAAAATCATTAATTTTTTGTCAATTTCTGGTACATTTTTTAAGCACTTGCGCACGGTTATAGATACCTGCATACCTAAAACTTTTTTAACTATTTGGGATGAATTAAAAATAGAAAGTCCGTTATGTATATACTGTATTGATGCCGGATCCGAATCAGCAATCTAATATATCTGTGTTCGTATGGAAAAGTACCTTATGTCTAAAGGCTGGCTTTAGTATAAATCGGCATTCGCAGCATACGATTGCGAATAACTCACTGGCGCTGAACCGTTGAACAACTTTTGGCAAATAAACGTGCAAGAAATAGTTCCGATACTAGCAAGTCAATATTCTTACCAAGTTTCATCAAAAAATTCCTTGCCGTTTAAAGAATAAAGGGAATGCCGCATTATACTAAAGCCAGCCTTTCGACATAAGCTACTTTTCCATACGAACACAGATATGTATAATGAAATGTAGTGAAGTTTCACTCTACGGAATAACAAATTTATTTTTACCGGTAAGATAAGAAAACCAAAACACTTTAAAGTGAGGAACAATTTATCTGCCCTGTTAGTAAAAGCAACTTTGCTGCTTACATTAGAAATGGCCCTCAGTAAGTAAACGATACTGATGCTTTGACAAATTTGTGTCGAATACACCGGCACACAAAAAATTTGAGTGTGATGTGCATTTAACCGGACCTACCAATGGTTATGTATTTCGACCCGCAGAATTCGAGTTTGAAGTCAGTTTGGCCAATATACCTCCTAGATTTCGAGGAAACTTCAAAAAAAAAACCGTAAAGATAGTGAAAATCGGCAATAAAAAACGATTTTTTGAAGTTTTCTCGAAATCTAGGAGGTATATTGGCCAAACTGAATTCAAATTCGGATTCCGCGGGTCGAAATACATAACCATAGATAGGTCCGGTCAAATGCACATCACACTATTTTTTTTTTTTGTGTGCCGGTGTTATTAGTGCCTCTTCAGGCGAAATACCTTTAGGACTCTTCTTTGCCAATATGACCTTCTTAATAGCAGTACCTCTTTCTGGAGAAGCACTTAAAAGCTCATTAAGTAGCGTAGCTACCAGCAGAAACCGTGGGATTTGTATAAAAAAGTTAACTAAAAAAAAATTCCACTAAAAATACTGTTATATTAAAAAAACGGGACAGGTAAAAATGTTATATTAATAGCAATATGATAGTGTTCTTCTTCTGTTCTGTTCTGTGTTCTTGTTCTGTTTGAACTTCTTTCTGCGTAGGCGGCCTTCGGCTGCAATTAGGGATTATAACCCTCAGTAAGTAAAATTCTCCTTTCTTTGTTGCGAAAGAAGGGGGCTGAACACCTTTTGCAGAGAACACCTTTATGCGTAGGTGGCCATCGGTTGCTCTTAGGGATTATAACCTTCAGTTAGTAGAATTCTCTCTGTGTTGGCTAGGAAGGGGGCTGAACACCTTTTGCGGAGAACGCCTTTCTGCGTAGGCGGGCATCGCCGCCACTTAGGGATTATAACCCTAACTAAGTAGAATTCTCCTTTCTGTGTTGCCAAAGAAGGGAGCTGAACACCTTTTGCAAAGAACAGTTTTCTGCGTAGGCGGCCGCACTTAGGTATTATAACAAGGGATGGAATTTCAAGATTTCAAAATGTGCCAAATTGTCTCGAAAATAGTGCCGAAAAGAAGATGAAAGTGCCACAAAATTAAATTTTGAGGCGTTTTAAGAACAATGTTTTTTTAGAAATAATATTTTTAAAATACACTGAAGTTATATAATAATTATTAATTAACTAAATTATTACAGTAAATCACTTTTATGAAAGATTCCTTAGACCGGGGGTTCTTAAACTTTTAAGATGATGGTACCCTTACTAAACAATTTTCATTACTAAAATTACTAAAAATCAAAGGCAGTGCAATTTAAATATGAATAAAAACTTTTACTAGAAATAGTAAACATGCTTTAAATTTTAATGTAAATAATGAAATTGTTTCGCTGTTATTAATCTATATATATAAAAATGAAATGTAGTTCGATATAATGTCTGAAAGCTGTATCGCATTTCTGGGGTAGCATCCAATTTCAACCTGAATTACGTTGTGACAGAAGGAAGCAAAGTTAAGATGGCCTTTTTAGCGACTTAATGATATTTACTCTTAACACTAACCCAAAATTCTTTCAGAGACACAGATTCAATAGTGATTTACCAAGTGCCCAGTAATGACATTTAACATCTCAGTTGGCAATTCATCGCGTTCCTTGTAGAGCTGCTAAACTATCGATGGTTGGACCATTCGATATTTTCGATAGTTTTGGGCATCACCATTCGATAGTTTGGATTAGAGATGGGCACGGGCCTAAATTTTCAGGCCCGGCCCGGCACGACTGCAAAATCAACTTTCAAAAACACGCACGAGCCCGCACGTTAAGAATTTTAGTAGGGCCCGGCCTGGCCCGGCCCGGCACGGCGGGACACGTCCCAGCCCGGAAATAAAGAGCCAACTTTTATTGTATGTATACATATGTACATATTTTTAATTTTGTGTTTATGTACATATGTATATTTACTTGAGCGAATCAATTTTTCACATCAAAGATTTTTATAATAGTAAGTAAACGATACATATATTTTCTGGGAAGTAGAAGTATTGGAAGGTATTTTATGTGCAGATATGTAAACAAAACTACTAAGTATCTTATTTTATCTATCGGTTTCCAAATATTTCTTTTTTTGCTTTTCTTTTATCAAAAGAGTTTTAATACGTACAATTTTTTTTGTATAAAAACAAAAGCTTATCTAAATTTGTGGTATTAGCAACGGGCTTTTTCGTGCTTATTCGTGCTTTTATGATTATGCAATTTTACTGAACGCCCATGCAAGCACGAGTTCGTGCTGACAGCAAATACTCCGGCCCGTGCCCATCTCTAGTATGGATACTATCGGTAAGAGAAAAAATATGGGATCCTTACCGGTATTATTTATATTGAATATGGTAATATTAGTAGACAAAACAGAAATGTTAGTTTTAAACACAATTTTGGTGTGCTTTATTAAAAATAACAAATAAGTTATTTTAAGCAACAAAAACACGTTGCAAGTCTAAATTTTAAACGATTTACAAAAACGAGGAAAATTCGAGTTTTTCGAGTAATCAAAATTTCGAACTTTTTAATTAGGTTTCTTAGAAATTTATTCAGTATGCACTTTTGTAGTTTGAAGTAGCTAGGTCTCACTGTGGATTTTTGGCAATTATTTGTATTTGAAGGTTTCGGATAGTAGGTATCGCGATAGTGGCTACCTTTCTACCGATAGTGGGGTCAAATTGAAACTATCCATACTATCGATAGTGCCATCGATAATTTTGCAGCTCTAGTTCCTTGTAGAAAGTTGTATATAACCCTTTGGATACAGCGGCCAACAACACATACCGGTTAGAAAAAAACAAGCTGGCAAGCGCAAGTTCAACGCTCTTATGTAGGTATGGACTCAGTACGGCAATCATACCAACTACGACTACATACAAATGTATACTTGAAAATAGATAATTGCGTCTCGGTCAAACTGTTTATAGAACTTTTCTTTCTGTGTGCCACTCAAACCGACCGCCGTGCTTATTCGGAACCCTTGTGTTCCAACACTTTAAGAAGCTCTGCCTTAGACATACATAAATTCATGGTAAAATTACACAGTATTCCAATTACGGAGGGGAAATACACCGAAATATAGGTATTATGACATTTTTACACACATATATGTATGTACCTATATGCGAAATAATTGCCCTGAGACATTTTGACCACTTTCGCCTATTCTGTTCATTGATTATTTTTCGATTGATTTTATGTAAAAGTCTAATTCGTAATTTAATAAACACAATATACGTACAAAAACTATAAAAATTCAGCAGGTTTTCGCAACAA
>NW_023459404.1:8370-10128 GCF_013731165.1 Rhagoletis pomonella | reverse complement strand
ATAGAAATCCCGCAAAAAAGCTAACTACAAGTAGGTTATTTTTTATCAATTGATATTTTTTTTTTCTGCAGGGTACAGAACATGCTATGTGTGTGTGTCAGTCCACCGTAAATCCGCGATTTTCGCGAACTTAAATAAACGAGGTAAACTCGAACTCTCTTCCCCCTCTTATCCACACAAAACCGGTTTTAGGCGGACTGAGCAGTCCAGTGTGCGAAATTGAAAAAAAATTTGTATGAATTTTGAATCGTTTGTTTATATTTTTTGGCATAATATAGTACGCGTCAAGCGACAATATGTACATTAGGGCGGGTCAATTTTTTTTTTCGATATCGTTCCTAGCAGATTCGGATTCTACATAAAATTCTAAGAAAAAAAGCCCTTTAGACCATAGCTCTAGAATCAATTTCGAGCCTGCGCAATTTTAAAAGAAAATATTTTTAATTAATACTAAGTCCATAATCAGATTAATATTTACTAAAGTGTTAGGATTTTTTTTTTTGTAATAAAGAGTTGTGCTCGGGAGTTTTGTGATACGAAAAATTAATTTCTGATATCAATTTTTTATTTAAAGAACCGCAAGATGGCGCTTCAAAGCAAACCTACTATATATTTGTGGAAGTATGTATGTATGTATGTACCAGGTTGCAGCCTGAACGGATGTACAGAATCGAATAAAATTTTGCCAAAGTATTGCCATGACTCCTGGACCTATAATAGGGTAAAAAAATTGAAACTCGCCAAGGGGGGGCAGGGGGATGAGGGGTACCTCCCATAGTGAAAATTTTTAATCATCTCTAACTTCGGAATTATAGTCACATGAACTCGAAATTTGAAATGCACAGATACCTATGGTAGGTGCTTATGGAAAGATATATGTGGGTTCTTCGTCAAACAAAAACGGCCGATTTATAAAAAGGGTTTTACACTTTATTGACGTTTTAGTCTAACAATAAAATAGTTGGTAAAATACACTTCATTAAAGTTTAAATTATGAGCCAAGACTACTTGTGCGGTTGCCGAATACGTCCGTCGCTGTCCGTGGTTAATGCCGACTGTCCGTTTTTCTCTTCAGATCTCCTTTCATCCTTTTCTGTAGTTCGAGTAGCTGTGTTTAGTAAAGTCTGTAGTTCAAGTAGTTGTGTTTAGTAAGGTCAGTCGTTTATGGTGCTATTGGTCAGATGTCGCTATTGTCAGGAAGCGATCCCACATATATGTATATAAATGAGTTTGTAAAAAGGGGCGTGGCACATCTCATAGGTGTGGAATCTTTTATCAGCTATAACAGCAGGCAGTATTAGTGATCTCATTATATTGCATTTTGAAGATTTGTTATAATTGATCAAAGTGAAATTCAAATAAATTATAGATGATATGAGGTTCACCGGGTCATCTTCTAGTCTTTAATATATACTCAGTTAATATACGGATAAATATTTACTAAAGTGTTACGAACGATATTTTTTTAATACCATAAGAAAAAAATAACTATGATTTAAAGGAGTGACACACAATGGCTAGAGTCGTCGCATGTGTGTATTCTTTCATATACATATATATGGGCCGTTCTTACGGTTTATATATTTTTCATCTACTCGCTTATTACTTACCGAAAATTTAGGAAAAATTCCAAAAAAAAATTATAAAATTTATTGATTGATTGATAGAAATAGAGAGGGAGTTATGGCTATGACAATAGAAACTAGAAAAAAGATACCTCGTGTTGAAAGCAAAAAGGATCTAAAACCAAAAAAAAAA
>NW_023459404.1:0-8270 GCF_013731165.1 Rhagoletis pomonella | reverse complement strand
CAAGATACTTAGGGTCATGAGTCGTGGCAGATACGAGGTGGAGAAGGCGGGTGACCACGAAGGTCCAAGACGAACCACGTCAGTTGCGGAGTACATGAAGCCTTGGGATCCGTCGTTCGGGTCGAACCAAGATTCAGGATGGCCGGTTGTGGGATCGCTTCCTTACAATAGCGACATCTGACCAATAGCACCGTAAACGACTGACCTTACTAAACAAATCTACTTGAACTACAGACTTTACTAAACACAGCTACTCGAACTACAGAAAAGGATGTAAGGAGATATGAAGAGAAAAACGGACACAGTCGGCATTAACCACGGACAGCGACGGACGTGCTCGGCAACCGCGCAAGTAGTCTTGCATCGTAATCTAAACTCCTATAAAGTGTATTTAACCAAATATTTTATTGTTAGACTAAAACGTCAATAAAGTGTAACTCTCTTTTATAAATCGGCCGTTTTGTTTGGCGAAGGACCCACATATATGGAGTGTATGTTGCTTACGTTTTTATACATACATACTGTAAAAGTGTTAGGGCTGTTAACTTATCTATTAACGATTTAACTATAGTTTAAAATAGATAAGCTTCCGGCCCTTAATATGTTAAATGGCCCATCAAGTCGATTGACCGTGTGTGTTCTTGTGGTGTGATTGTACCAGCTGTTGGTGCAACTTTAAAAACTATTTGAAAATTTTATGATTGTACCAGCATGCTGGTGTCATGAGTGGTGAAAATAAAAAGTATTTTGGCGGACATTTCTTGAACTATATGAGTCGTCGGCCGCTGTTGTGTAGTGGTAAGCAGTGCGCGCTTCCACTCCGCAACGCCTGGGTTCAAACCCTGGTCAAAGCAACATCGCATAAATATAGAAAAAAGGCTTTTTCTTAACAGCGGTCGTCCCTCGGCAGGCAATGGCAAACCTCCGAGTTTATTTCTGCCATGAAAAACAGCTTCCCATCAAAATACAATCGCCGTTCGGAGTCGGCGTAAAACTGTAGGTCCATCCGCTTTGTTCGACAACATCAAGGCGCACTCCACAAATTGGAGGAGAAGCTCGGCCAAACACTAACATATGTGTAAGCGCTAATCTATTATTATTATTATTATTATTATTATTATTATTATTATTATTATATGAGTCAAAGTCGTGTTTGTGGAAGATTAAGTTCACGATATTGCAGTTGTGGATTAAAAAAAACACAACGATGTTTAACAAAATGGTAGAAAAATTAGGAAATTTCGGCTCCTTATCATTTCGATCTTTCCTCGACCTCATTTGTAAAGAAATAAATATTGTACCAGAATGCTGGTAAGTTATATGCTTCGAGCTTGATGGTACAATCACTTGATCGAGCCAGCAAGCTGGTGTCGTATATTTCCCCTTTTATTCAAAAAGGTTTTTGGTTGGATAAAATATTAGTTTTTTTCCAGAGTTCATTGTTTTTCTATACCTTTACTTATTGAAAATGTTTGCGTGTATACTTATATATGTATATGTAAGTAAACAATTTTAGCTACCATTTTTAGCCTCAACGACTTTGTTTAGCTCTTTTTTAGCCCTTTTTTTTAAAGGAATTTGGCTACCACTAAAAAGATTCGCGGCAACACTGCATGAGACTGAATCACGCTTCTCATGTCAGTCCCCTGGAGACAGTGCACGGCCTTTACCACTTTATTGGTAGATATACCAACCTTTTAGCTATATTTTACCATTTTTACCAACAAAGACTAAAAATCAACCAATATTTTCAAGAAAGAAAGCAAAAAGATTTAAATGGACGCAGTGTATACATATGTATGTATTTTGTCATCGAACACACCTAAAATAAATATGAAAAGTTAAGTCTGACCGTGACTATTTTAAAAGTGAAGTTGCATCTCTATCAGCTGTTTATCGATATATTTTTCGTTTGCAATATGTTTGTGTGGGAGACTGCCAAATGAATGGGTTGCAAATTTCAAGCATTTCAAACCTATTTTGATCAAACAATTTTGTAGTGGAGAGCAGGGATGGGATTTCAAAATTTCAAAATGTGCCTAATGGACCGCAAAAATAGTGCCGAAAAGAAGATGAAAGTACCACAAAATTAGGATTGCTTTCTTTTAAGGCTTTTTAAGAGCAATATAGAGCAATATATTTACAAAAATAGTATTTTTAAAGTACACTGAAATAATATAACAATTATAATTTCATAGAATCTCATTATTCGGCAGTCGGCTGGGGAATTGATGAAACCAAGTTTTTCTGAAAGTCTGGACTATATAGAAAAGTAATTTCTCAGCTGTCCCAGGTTGGCGATTTTAAGGTTTTTTTTCAGTTTGAAGTTGGTAGTCGTAGGACAGCATTTAAAATAATTGAAAGTGATTAAAATGCAAATATTTATACCATCAAAAGACCTTGCTAGGGCTATTCGGGCAAAAAGCATTTATTTTTACCAAAAACTCCGCGGCTGCTTGGTGCACTTTGGTGCAAATAAACATAAGTAAATATTGTTGAAAAACATTGCTTGCATTTTTCCTTCATGTTCCTTCCATTCATATTTCTCTCTCATTTGGTACCCATATTGTTATTCTACATTGCACTGATTTTTTCAAATAATTTTTTTGAATTAATCACATCTTTAAAATCGCAGTCTTTTGAAAAAAATCCTGACGTCGAAGTGAAAACTTAAAAACGCAGTTTTACTATATTTGGCCCATATTTTCGTGAATATATCGATTCTGTAATGTGTTTTGAATTTTTTTCTTGTTTTTATCGGTCTGTGTTATATATTGGTATATTATGCTTAATTCCTATAATTTTTTATTGTGCCAAAACTGAATGAATTGTGCCGAAAGTGCCTCTGTGAATGAAAGTGCCTAAAATGGCACTATTGTGCCTACTTTTCCATCACTGGTGCAGAGTATTTGTTTTTTTTTTTAATGTAGATTCAAGGCATCCGTGATCGAATCAAATTCAAATGGAAATTTCTTTTTGAGATTACGGAATTTGGTAGCGAGTTCGCTTTTTCAACTTAAAGTGTATTTAAGACAAATAGCTGTCATTTTATTTCATTCGCAATGGACGCAATGATTCGGGCCTAGTTTTATGTATATGTTTTTTCTTGAATGTTTTATTGGCGTAAATAAATTTTTTATTTTTTTATAAACAAATAAAATAAAATAAAACTTTTTAATATACAACGCTTTTATAAATGGACTAGAAAGTAGAAAATAATATTTCTCAGTCCCACAGAACTTGTTTTGATAACTTTTGATTTTGAAATTTTAGCAAAAGTCCGCTGGCTTGGTCATGCCGTTCGAATGGACACCGACGCTCCAGCTCTGAAAGTATTCAATTCGGAACACGCTGGTGGTAGCAGAGGAAGAGGGAGGCCCCCACTGCGATGGAAAGATCAGGTGGAGAAGGACTTGGCTTCACTTGGCGTTTCCAATTGGCTTCAGTTGGGACAGAGGAGAAACGACTGGCGTGCTTTGCTGAACTCGGCCAAAATCGCTTAGGCGGTTCAGCGCCAAAAAAGAAGAAGAATTACATTGAAAACGAAAAACGTGGAGCGCATGCAGTACAAAGCATTCGTTTTTATTGACAATAGTCAAACTACATAACATTCTACAGCGAAAGTACAAATTTGAGATCGATTTTAAGCGGTCGTTATTCATATGCCCACATACATACATATGTTACTTTTCATATCAATTCAAGTGTATTACATGCGCCCCACGCTTTTCACTTTTGCTAAAATTGCAAAATCAAAAGTTATCAAAACAAATTCTGTGGGACTGAGAAATATTATTTTCTACTTTTTAGTCCATTTATAAAAGCGTTGTATATTAAAAATTTTTTTATATCATTTATTTTCTACTTTTTAGTCTTGTATGTACAAAATTTTGCAATAGATACTAAAATAATTCAACTTACAGTGAAAGCGACAGAAGACTATGCAAGCACAATGTTGTTTGTTCACATTTAGTATATGCCTACATATGTACATACATACATATAGCAGCAATTAATTTCTTTTAAAGAAATGGCGTGTCGTCCATTTCCGCTGTAGCGTATGTAGTGCATGTTTTTAACTTCTTCTGGCGAGGCGACATCTATCTCTAGGGCTATTCTAATTGTATGTATTTGATAGGATACCTACGACGAAGTTGATATCCAGACTAAGTTTGCCATAAATACCTTTGCTCTATTTATAGTATGGTGGTCTGGACATACAACATTGCAAGCTGATAAAAGCGTTGTAAAAATACAGTTTATTCCAAGGCGACTTTATATAAGGTAACAGCAGAAGCTCAA
The DNA here is from genome assembly GCF_013731165.1 of Rhagoletis pomonella. Classification (NCBI taxonomy): domain Eukaryota; kingdom Metazoa; phylum Arthropoda; class Insecta; order Diptera; family Tephritidae; genus Rhagoletis; species Rhagoletis pomonella. Next base: position 3,968 of record NW_023459404.1, on the reverse strand, counting down.
AAACAAAAATGCCGCTAACAGATTTTTCGCGTAATGACAATAAGAGTTATATCAAATACATCCTTTTGACAATAATAATCACCGAGGCGAAAATCCAGCTGCTCTGATAACACTACCTTACCTGAATTCGCCTTCAATTATCTTATATGAGAAAAATTAGTATTGTTTCTTTTAAAGAAATCTACAAACTTCTACGAATTTTTGTATGTAAAATCTACCTTTTTTAATTTTTTCGAAGTCCGTGCACGGCCTGGAGAGTTCAAAAAAGGCCGCGAGCATTGAAATCATGATAAAGACCAAGTTAATATTCCGTAATAATTTAAGTTTTACTATATTGACATAAAAACTTACAATCGTTTATCAATATCTTATTAATTTTAACCTACTTCAAAAAAGTAGGAGATTATCAGTTCGTCGGAATATTTTTTGTTATTTTTTTATTTTTTTTTTTTATGTATGTTACCGCATAACTTTGGACCACGTCAACCGATTTCGATAATTCTTTTTGCATCGGAAAGGTAGTGTCTCAGACGTGGTCCCATACTAATCCGGTTTAGATTCGATCATTGGATCTTGAGATAAATATATATATATATTTTTTTTTACATAAGAATTGAAGTCGGTTTTTTTTGGTAAAAATTACTTGTTAATACTTGTCATTATATACATCGATATGAATTGCCCATTCCACGTTTTTACCGAGAAAACAGTTTCTTCTTAAAAAATTCATAATTCGAAAATAACGAATTTTAGTTATTAGGCATTCAGTCTAAACGAAGTTTAAAGTGTCTATTTAATAATTAAAAAGTTTTAAAAATTTAAAAATACCTTTTTTGAAATATTGCATTTGAAATTTTGTTTGCACTTTTGGTTTATTGTTGATAATAAAGAAACAACAACATCTTTAGGATAGTTGTAGACTTTATTTTGTAGTCCAAACTGTTACAAACATTTTAAAGTTAAAATTGTACAAATCGGTAAATTTTTGAGAGAAAGTTATAGAGAATTGGAAAAAGTTTCCTCAAAGGATCGAAAAAATCGATTTTCACCCAAAAAACGAAATTGCCGATAGAGCTCCGAAAAAAATTTTTTCCGCCAAATGAAAAAATACATGTCTCATTATTTTGATCAAGGATCGAAATATTGAAGTTTCGTTGAATAATAAAATCATGTGCCGAGTGGACCGGTTAAATAGAAATGGAAAGCATCTACTGTAAAAAAAAAATGGTTAAATAAACAATTGGGTATTATTATTGGAAATCTCCTGAAGAGAAAGAGAGTTTTCCGATTGATAAATATTGATTTTCAAGAATTCTATACCATTTCTACGAAGAGTTGTTTTTCCAACACATTAAATGCATGGCGCTTTGAGCGAATTCTAAATATTTTTTTATGTAAAAAAAAAATGGGGTGAATTGTTTTTCGGTATAGAACAACCCTAGGGGGTGAGAGCATAAAAATTCCGACTTTACTATTTCACAAGCATTTTAGACCACCCTAATGTACATACATATGTATACACGGAGCTTCCGCATTAACTTTAACATTAATAATAATAATAATAGATTGGCGCTTACACATATGTTAGTGTTTGGCCGACATTAGCATTCACAATAATTAATGCGGCACTTTTGCGAATGCGAATGTTGTGAAAGTGTACCGATTAAACGTATATCTGGCAAACAAAATAACAATTGTGTTACCCGGGCGCCGCTCATAGAAGTATTTGTGTAACAAAACTGGTCAAATGTCATATTTATTAACTTTGATAAAAGTGTCTCTAAACATATTGGCGCGTATTCATAGTCCAGCAACTAAGTCGAAACTAACAAAGTTGCAACTTAAATTTAAGTACCAACTTAAAATTTACCTCTATTCATATCGCATTTCAGACTTCTACTAAGTAGTTTCGACTTAGTTTACGATATAGCAAAACGAGTGTGAAAATGTATCGATTTTGCTTTACGATATTTTGGAAAAATTACATTTTTATTAAATAATGTCAAGTTTGATCATCTGTTTATGTAATTTTTATTTTCATTGCATGATTATGCAAAAGAATAAGGTATCATTTTCTTGTTATTTGTGTGAAATAGCCAGAACAACCGCAGTGATATGAATTCGATGTTTATCGAAAGCATCCTGTAAAACATACAAATAGTAGATATCTAAATGTTATGCACAAATTTACTTTAAAAAACTAGCGTGAAACTGACTTATTAATTGAGAATTTATCTAGATTATTCCAATTATAAAATTGTGATGTAGCTTTATTCGAATTGTAATACGCATTTAATATCATCTTCCGATTCAAATGGATCGATCTTTGTAAATTTTAATTGGAGATTATTCAATATTATCAAAATCACTCTCTACTAAGTTAATTTTTACATATTTCGTCTGTTTTCCCTTAATTTGATAAAATACTTCTTCCTAGTTACGACTTAGTTGCAGCTGCAGCCGGAACTAAATTTTAAGTTGGTACTTAGCCAGAAAAGTCGAAACTTAGGCGACTATGAATAGCTTTAGTTGTGACTTAGAATAGTTTCGACAGAGAACGTAAAGTATAGAGAAGGACCGAAAACTGTGAATGCCACATTTTTCGAGCCAACTAAACTGGCGAAGCGCATTTTAAGAGCGACAAATATTTGGAATACTTAACAGCGAAAGCAAAATACAAAGCAGAAAAGAAGAATATTAACAGAGCTAAATCTCACGAGAGCATTTGGAATGTTAATTAAACATGAATATTGAAGATTTTTGTGATATTTTGGGAAAATTTTCAAATAGAAAACCCAAGTAAAAGAAATTAAATTTTTGTTCAATGATTTGTACAAGTAACATGAAATTAAATCGAAAATAGTATATAACATTCCCGATTTTTGTGATATTTTATTAATAATTGCAAATAGAAAAGTCCCATGTGTTTGTGTTTTTTTGTGAAAATATTTTTTATAAACAAAATCCTTTTCCCCGGTGATTTCCACAAATATCGTGAAAATAAATCGAAAATGTTATATAGCATTTTTCGATTTTTGTAATATTTTGTTAGATTTTCAATTATAAAACTTTATTGGTATTAGATTTTTTTTGTAAATAGAGTTTTTAGGGTAAAAAATAATTTCTTCTCGGTGATTTGTATACACAACGTTAAAATAAATCGAAAATATTATATAAGATTTTCCAATTTTTGTGTTATTTTCAAGTAAAAAACTGTATTGGTATTGGACTAAAAAAAAAACTTGTGAAAAGAATTATTTTCCTTTTTTTTGTAGAGATCTCACAAAACTAAGTCGAAAGTCTGTATGAATTTTTTCCATATTTTCGATATTTATGGAAATAATTCAGTTTTTAATTGTTTTCGACTTGGAAACTTTTTTTTAAAAATACTAATAATCTGAAAACGTCGGATTTAACCAACAATTAGTAAAAATCTCGCTAATCTAAGCCGAAAATATTTAAGAAATTTTTCAATGTTTTCAATATTTATGGAAATAATGCAGTTTTCAAATCTTTTCTAATAAAGTGGTGCTAGAAGTTGCCATTGGATGGGTGGCAGCTTCGCTACTCATGTACATATTTGTCCCCCACATTGTCACTTTCATATACATGTAAACTTCATTTCATTACCTATTTCTGCTACCAAATTTTTCATGCATCCAAAAAGCCAAACAAATGAAAATGTAAGTATGTATGCATTTATAAATGTACATATGTACAAACATATATACGATTGTTCTGCTTTCGTCTTCCCCTCGCCGCTTCCATCCACACAAATTATTCAATTTCTGCGAATCGGCACCAGATTGGCACGTGCGTGAAACCATTAACCCTACGTTTGCGAAATATTTAGATTTTCGCACAACTTTGCATTTAATAAAGCAAAACTTGTACATTTTGTATGGAGAATAATAACAATTAATTTAAAATTCTGATTGTAACCATGTTTTCGACGATACATGTAACTT
>NW_023459403.1:58192-59965 GCF_013731165.1 Rhagoletis pomonella | reverse complement strand
TCAGCTCCAGCAGCTTTGTTGTTCGGCTTTGTTCGGGTTCGTCCTCTTCACTACTTTCAACGCTGCTACCATTCAGTAGGTTATAAAAGTGTTCCCTCCACAATTTAAGTATATTCTGGACATCGGTCAATAGGTCGCCATTGTTGTTCTTACAGGAGTTGGCCCCGGTCTTGAAACCTTCCGTAAGTCGCCTAACCCTCTGGTAGAATTTTCGGACGTTATTCCTGTCGACCAGCATCTCAAGCTCTTCGCACACACGTATTTCGGGCTCTCTCTTCTTATTGCGGCAAATACGTCTCGCCTCCTTCTTCAGTTCCCTATAACGGTCCCTCATGGCTCGCGTTGCGCCCGATCGCAGCGTGGCCCTTTATTATTTTATTTTTATTATTTTTTTTCGGGCTCGCTGAAATCCAACTACTTCTTCGGCGGCGAGTCGAGTGGCGAATAAATTGGCCGACTGTTGTGATTGCAGCTTTTCGACGTTAGGCTTTCCTTGCATTGTTGGGCGCATATTTGCTGCACAGAGGCGGGGGCTCATCTTGGCTATAACAAGATAGTGGTCCGAGTCGATGTTTGGACCTCGGAGTGTACGTACGTCTAAAACGCTCGAAGCATGCCTTCCGTCTATCACAACATGATCGAATTAGTTTCTCGTTTTTCGAATTGCCATGTAGCTTGGTGGATGTGCTTATGCTGGAACCTAGTACTACATATTACCATGTTTCGGGCCCCGGCGAAGTCGATCAGCTTCAGTCCGTTATCGGACGTTTCGTCGTGGAGGCAGAATTTTCCGACAGTGGCGCCAAAGATCCCCTCCTTGCCCATCTTGGCATTAAAATCGCCAAGCACGATTTTGACATCGTATCGGGGGCAGCGCTCATACGTACGTTCCAAGAGCTGATAGAAGAGATCCTTGAACGCCTCAGCCTTTTCTTCCGTCGAGGCAAGGCCGCAGATGAGCGAGATGTTGAAGAATCTAGCTTTGACGCGGATTGTGGCTAGACGTTCGTTCACCGTGGTGAACGCCAGTACTCGGCGACGGAGTCTCTCTCCTACCACCAATCCAACACCGAATTTGCGCTCCTTTACGTGGAAACTGTAGTAGACGTCGCAAGGCTTCACGCTTACTTTTCCTTGCCCCGTCCATCGCATTTCTTGGATGGAGGTGATGTCAGCCTTTGCATTCCCGAAGACATCAACCAGCCGGGCAGAAGCACCTTCCCCGTTAAAGGTCCTGATATTCCAGGTGCATACCCTTAAATCATAGTCTTTTATACGTTTTCCGTGGTCGTCATCAAAAAAGGGGATCTCATCCGAGGCGGTTTGTTCTTTTTCATTGGGCGGGGTTTTAACGTGGCGGGACCCAAACCCAGCGCACGCAAAGTTTTACGTCTTCTCACTTGAGCTTGCTCCCAAACGGGTGTTTGGTTGCTACCCAGAGGAAACGTGGATATAAATATCTGGACGTTGTGAGCTGCGATTTGAACCGTACGCACAAGAATCGCTTCTGGCCACTCCCAGGTGAATGATAGTCAAAAGTTTTCCACTTCTGCGCACGGAACCATCCTCCTTTATGCCTGTGGGCAGCAAAATTATCAAGCTTACAACAACACGATAATTCGGTAACTGGTAAAATAATTTTCTTCTTCTTCTTATTTGGCACTACAACCGTTTGTCGGTTTGGGCCGAGACCAAAAAGCTTCTCCAATTGCTTCTCTCATCCATGGGTACATTATGTCCAAGCCAGCGCAAAATTTTAGGCCTATGTTATGT
>NW_023459403.1:56449-58092 GCF_013731165.1 Rhagoletis pomonella | reverse complement strand
GAAGCGATTCTTGTGCGTACGGTTCAAATCGCAGCTCACAACGTCCACATATTTATATCCACGTTTCCTCTAGGTAGCAACCAAACACCCGTTTCGGAGCAAGCTAAAGTGAGAAGGCGTAAAACTTCGCGTGCGCTGGGCTTGGGTCCCGCCACGTTAAAACCCCGCCCAAAAAAAAGAACAAACCGCCTCGGATGAGACCCCCTTTTTTGATGACGACCTCGGAAAACGTATAAAGGACTATGATTTAAGGGTATGCACCTGGAATATCTGGACCTTTAACGGGGAAGGTGCTTCTGCCCGGCTGGTTGATGTCCTCGGGAATACAAAGGCTGACATCACCTCCATCCAAGAAATGCGATGGACGGGGCAAGGAAAAGTAAGCGTGAAGCCTTGCGACGTCTACTACAGTTGCCACGTAAAGGAGCGCAAATTCGGTGTTGGATTGGTGGCAGGAGAGAGACTCCGTCGCCGAGTACTGGCGTTCACCACGGTGAACGAACGTCTAGCCACAATCCGCATCAAAGCTAGATTATTCAACATCTCGCTCATCTGCGCCCATACCCCGACGGAAGAAAAGGCTGAGGCGTTCAAGGATCTCTTCTATGAGCGCTTGGAACGTACATATGAGCGCTGCCCCCGATACGATGTCAAAATCGTGCTTGGCGATTTTAATGCCAAGATGGGCAAGGAAGGGATCTTTGGCGCCACTGTCGGAAAATTCTGCCTCCACGACGAAACGTCCGATAACGGACTGAAGCTGATCGACTTCGCCGGGGCCCGAAACATGGTAATATGTATTGGCTGTCTCCAAATCGAAAAACGAGAAACCAATTCGATCATGTTGTGATAGACGGAAGGCATGCTTCAAGCGTTTTAGACGTACGTACAGTCCGAGGGCCAAACATCGACTCGGACCACTATCTTGTTGTAGCCAAGATGCGCACCCGCCTCTGTGCAGCAAATAATGTGCGCCCAACAATGCAAGGAAAGCCTAACGTCGAAAAGCTGCAATCACACCAGACGGCCAATTTATTCGCCACTCGACTCAAACACCTGCTCTCTGAGAGCACTCTTCAACAATCTGACATACGCGAGCAGTGGAACTACATTTCCCGGTCATTAAGTACCGCCGCCGAAGAAGTAGTTGGATTTCAGCGAGCCCCAAAAAATAACTGTTACGATGAGGAATGTCAAGAAGCCGCAGAGAAAACATACGCCGCCTATAGGGCCACGCTGCGATCGGGCGCAACGCGAGCCATGAGGGACCGTTATAGGGAACTGAAGAAGGAGGCGAGACGTATTTGCCGCAATAAGAAGAGAGAGCCCGAAATACGTGTGTGCGAAGAGCTTGAGATGCTGGTCGACAGGAAGAACGCCCGAAAATTCTACCAGAGGGTTAGGCGACTTACGGAAGGTTTCAAGACCGGGGCGAACTCCTGTAAGAACAACAATGGCGATCTAGTGACCGATGTCCAGAATATACTTAAATTGTGGAGGGAACACTTTTATAACCTACTGAATGGTAGCAGCGTTGAAAGTAGTGAAGAAGACGAACCCGAACAAAGCCGAACAACACAGCTGCTGGAGCTGAGAGCCTGTCGGCCGAGCTATTCAAGTACGGCGTCGAGGAGCTGATGAGG